>NC_030435.2:8875226-9007726 GCF_001660625.3 Ictalurus punctatus
TACTCGCTTCACCTCCACCACTCCATCTATGTGCTTCTCAGCCAAGATGATGCCCACTCCGTTTCTTTTCCCATCCGACCCATGCGAAAAGAGTTTGTAGCCTCCACCTATTCCTTTCACTTTGCTTCCTTTCCACTTAGTCTCTTGTACGCAGAGAATGTCAGTTTTGTGCTTCTCTACCATGTCGGCCAATTCTCTCCCCTTGCCCGTCATTGTGCCAACGTTGAGGGACCCGACCTTCAGTTCCACGTAGTGGGTCCTATAGCATTCGCGCTTCAGCTTGATGCGTTTCCCTCCTCTGTCGCTGCGTTTGCGTGTTGTCTGTGAAGCTTCTTTCTTCTTTCTTCGTCCAGCAGTAGCACATTTTCCTTCGGCACCCTGTTGGGCAACAGTGCCGATGGCGGTCGTTGTCATCCCAGGCGTCAACCGATCCGGTATGGAGTTTTTAAGGTTGATTCACATGTTGGTTTGGCTAGGGTTTTTTTTATGCCAGATGCCCTTCCTGACACAACCATTTATCTGGGCTTGGGACCGGCACTGGTCCTGTGCGCGCACGGAGACAGTGGCTGGGTTTTGTTAGATATGCAACAATTATTGGCACCCCTATGAATTCATATGAGAAAAATATATTTGCAGTATATTCCCATTGTTATTTAAAAACATTTTAGTACACCTGGATGACTAGGAACAGGATATTGTTCAACCATGATTTCCTGATTCACAGGGGTATATGAGGAAACACATAGGCCAAATTCCCTTTCTTATTCATAACAATGGATAAGAACAAGGAATATAGCTGTGATGTGTGGCAAAGGTTGTTGAGATTCACAAAATGGGAAGTGGTAATAAGAAAATAGCAAAATCATTGAAAATGCCCATTTCCATCATCAGGGCAATAATTAAGAAGTTCCAGTCAACTGGAAATGTTATGAATCAACTTGGAAGAGGATGTGTGTCTATATTGCCTCAACACACTGTGAAGAGAATGGTTCGAGTGGCCAAAAAATCTGCAAGAATCACAGCTGGAAAATGCAGAAGTTTGTTGTGTCTTGGGGTCAGAAAATCTCCAAAAATACAATCCAAAGTCACCTACATCACCACAAGTTGTTTGGAATGGTTTTAAGTAAAAAGCCTTTACTCTCATCAAAACAAACTCAAGGGTCTTCGGTTTGCCAGACACTACTGGAACTTCAAATGAGTTTGAGTTCTATGGTCAGATGAAACCAAAATAGAACTTTCTGGCAATACACACCAGAGATAGTTTTGGCCTACACAGAGAGGTAGCCATATGGAAAAGTATAATTTAATATCAACAGATATTAAATGAAAACCTGACTGCCTCTGCCAGAAAGCATAAAATTGGCAGTGGTTGGATCTTCAAGCAGGACAATGATCCAAAACATCCAAAAATCAAACAAAATCAACACAAAAATGGTTTACTGACCAGAAAATCAAGGTCCTGTCATGGTCATCCCAGTCCCCTGTCTTTAAACCCATAGAAAACCTGTGGGGTGAACTGAAAAGAAGAGTCCAATAGTGTGGACCTCGAAAATTGAAGTATCTGATGAGATTCTTTATGGAAGAATGTTTTCAGATTCCTTACCATGTATTCTCCAACCTCATCAGGCACTATAGGAGAAGACTCAGAGCTGTTATCTTGGCAAAGGGAGGTAGCACAATTATTAACTAAAAGGGTGCCAATAATTGTTGCACACCTATATTTAACACATTTTTTTTAAACATGCATTTTGTTTGCAATTGTTTGATATCTATGAGAGCAGAGTATTTTTGTGAAATTTTTTGAACAAAAGATCAAAAGGTTAAACAATAAAGTCAGTTTTTCACAGCCTTCTTTGCTCATATTTACCAAGGATGCCAATATTAGTGTTAATATTAGCACTGTACAGGTATACATGGGCACTGAAACTCTTCTGTGGTTCTCTCAGTAGGTCTTAGCCTAAGACAAACATAACACATAAAAAAGGCAGTAAACAATAAAAACTGCGCATAAAAACTGAACAAGCACCATTTTGGGGGGACAAGCACCCAGACATTCACAGATGCACTACGATTGTCAAGCCATAACTTTAGGCCAGGAAAGAAGTGTGAAAACTTAAGTGTGTCTCTTCATCAGTAGGAAACAGGATTAATACTTTGAGCGATGCTCAGTCTCATTAAAGTATGGTATTTGCTCTATTTATGAGTGCTGTCTGCTGTTGTCTGATGAGGTCCCCCATCAAGACATATTACACACTCTTGTGATGACTTTGAAACACAGCCTCCACTCTCCACTCCAAGTGGTTCACCATGGTCGCCTAGGTCACTTGGATTGACAAGAATGGCCAGATAGTGATGTAGCAAGAGCCTTTTATAGGCTGCACACACAAGTCACATCTATGAGTTGACAACTTTGCTATTAGTACAAGTCAAGTAAATGAGCAATGAGAAAACTTCTGTTACATACATAACCCTCTGTTTATGTGGTTTTATTTTTTTATTTGTGCACTTATTGCTATAGGATGAAATTAGACTCCATTTTAATATACAGATAGTGGCATATCATTATTAAAATAGAAAACCACGGGCTTTAGAAGCATTCAGATATTTGCTCAAAGTATGAGCAAGCAGTTCCCGTTTTGTCAGTGACATTGACTTTGTTTACTTCTGACACGTGTGTTTTGTTGTGATTTCTGTCTTGTCTCCACCCCGTTTTGTCATTGGTTGTTTCCGATATGTGTTCTCTTTGTTCTCAGCTGTTTTGCGTTTCACCCCGATTGCGTTTGTTATTTAAACCCCTCGTGTGTCTCTATGGGTTGCGAAGTATTGCGTGAGTTTTCTGTGTACCAAGCCTTTGTTCATAGTTTCATGTCTCATAGTTTTGATCATGTTCTCGACTTCGTTATTTGATTCTTGTTTAGCCTAGTTTATGCCTGTTTGCCGATCGCCTGATCCATTGCCGTTTTTGACCATGCCTGTGTTTCACGGTTTGGATTGGTCTGCCTGCCTCTCGTCAATAAAGCTCTTGCTGCAATTGCATCTGAGTCAACCTCCCATTTCATGACAGCCATATTTTCATTTATATATACTACAACAATTCTTTTCCATTTCCCTTATATTTTCTGCTGTAGCCATAAAATAATTTGTTTTTTTAAGACTAGGATTGGGTTAATTTGGTTACATTTTGCAAATCCTCTATGGCAAAGTTAAAAAAAAAACCTTCAGTTAAAAATTGTATATAAAACTTACAGTTATGTAATATTTACATAACACATAACTTCAAATAGCATTTTCTTATGTCATATGTCCACCATGATTGTTTTGGACAGTGTTCTGTATTACAGGTGCTGCATAGTGCCAAAAGGACTGTGAGTCTGCAGGCTGGTTATATAGTGCCTGGAGTGCCAGGATAAATAGGTCTACTGGACAGCGACTGGAATGTACTAAATCTGTGTTTTGCATAAATCCACACGTAGAAGGATGCTGCTAATGTGATTATTGTGTAATAACATTAATAATTAATAATAAGTAATAACATTAATGAATATAATGAACATACAAAATGAACACAAATATTATTAACATTAATATTAATGATAACATAGCATAGCATTGTTTTTCCTGTATTTGATCTGGTTTTGCCTGTAGTGTTCTGCTTCTTTTCTGTTGAAAAACTTCGCCTAACAAGTACGGTTCATAACAGTTGCATTTCACCCCAGAGCAACTGGCATGTGAATCAAAGGTAAATTATAACAAACACATTGTGTTTGATTATTATTTACATTTAATTGGTTGTAAAAGAAGCATTTTACAAATCACCCAGGTTGATTTGAGCCTGCTGTGATACGTAGTAGCAATTTGAAAATGTAGAGTGCAAAAAGAAAAAAAAGAGAAAGGACTATGTTTTGCTAACATAATGTAGGTCATTTTAATGGTGTTTACATTCTTCTACACTTCTCATAAAATATTCTCATTATAAACTAATACTGAATGTTTCATATGGACCTACTGTTTTTAGTAATCCACTTTCTGAAACATCACAAAGTCTTTACAATGTTGCGGAGACTGTAGCCACTGTTTTTGTGTGTGTGTGTGTGTGTGTGTGTGTGTGTGTGTGTGTGTGTGTGTGTGTGTGTGTGTGTGTGTGTGTGAAAGCGAGAGAGAGAGAGAGGAAGAGACAAAGAGAGAGAGACAGAGAGATGGAACTACTATAATCAGTACTGATATATGTGTTGTCTCCTAGGGAAGGGTAGCTATCCAGTAAGGAAATTCTGCACTGATAAAGGTCAGCCATGCTGAGGTGAGAGCTATGTCTCACTGTATGAATGGGAATACATTTGAGTATGTACGGTCACTGATTCTTGGCTGTGACTGCGAATCTTGAGCTTGGTGCTCTGTGAGACTTTTGCACAAGGACACATAGACATCCCCATGCGCACACACACACACACACACACACACACACACACACACACACACATGAAGGTGCAGGGTAAGCTCTTCACTGTTCATGCATGCCAAACTGAATTATTACCTTTAGACAGAATAGTGCACAAGTGCTTACCACCTCCTCGCTTCCCTGTGGTTTAGTGTCATAACCAGGTTTGCTGTTGTTATGGATTGTCAGTGAAATATTTATTTTATAAACATAAGTATTGCATGTATGCACCTTTTTAATGGCAAACTAATAAATCAAAACTTTGCAACTCTGCATATAACCTTGAACAAGCTTATATGGAATATCCACTTTGGTACTCTGTATCAACATCCAGACACTCATATTAATGATACTACACTACAAAACATACCTGCCTTTTCATCAGCTTCAATTGGGAAGCTGTTAGTAGAATGTACCATTGAAATTAATTGCCATTTGGACTCACAAAACCACACAAATGCAGTTCAGACCATCTGTGACTTGTTTGAGATGCTAATAAAAAGTATCTGGCTATGGATATACAGTAGCAAGTTGTTCCTGCATAAAATATTACTAGTACTAGACTATTACTAGTATTGTGAGTCACAACATTTTTTTTCTTCCAATTTCAGATATCTGCAATGCAGTTTTTTCAACTTGTAATTCATTCTAAAGTAATTTTTGACTAGTGGTAATTCTGGGTCAACCATTGCATAATTACAAATAGTTATATATCATCAGTGACTTACATCGAGGGGGGCATGGTGGCTTAGTGGTTAGTACATTTGCCTCATACCCCCAGGGTTAGGGGCTCGATTCCTGCCCCTGCCCTGTGTGCGCGGACCGTGTCTTGGGGGTTTCCTCTGGCTACTCTGTCTTTTTCCTCCAATCCAAAGACATGCATGGTAGGCTGATTGGCATCTCTAATTGTCAGTAGTGTGTGAAAGGTTGTGTGAGTGTGTGTTTGTGTTGTGCCCTGCAATGGGTTGGCACCCCATCCAGAGTGTCCCTCCTATAGAATACTCAATGGATTATCTTTGTGGCATTGACATGGTGAGTGGATGTGGTCATAACTTAATTCAGTGATCTAAAAGAGCTGACTTGCTCATGTGGACTTATGCTTTGCAACATGTTTAGGAGGTGTTCAAAAACAACTGGCTGCTCCAAGAACTGAGGAGCAAGAGACATATTTTCCAAGCTCTTTTCATTAATGCTGAGAAGACAGAAGACACTTGAAACAAAAGACCTGTCCTCTTTATTTAAAGTGTGCATCTCAGAATTGGACAGCGACCAACTGTGTCAACAAACCAAGACTATCTGATTTTGGAGGAACTGGCAACTGATCAATTAACCTAAGTGTGCTATTTATTGAGAAATTAAGAAAAATGGAATTTAATGATTTACATGCAGTTTTGAAAAGAAATACGGGGTCAATAATTTATATTTTTACAACTGGTCAATCAGGCTATCAGGACAAAAATAAATGTGGTAGTAAAATTGAAGACTTTGGTGATCAAGGACCACATGCCATGGTTAATGTCTATCCATGCATAAAAAGACTGCCTTGTACATTGCCTGGAGTCCACATTATAATACTATACATCTCTATTTGCAGAAGTAGACTGCAGTCCCCTGTCACATCATATGACCCTAGAGTAGGGGTGTCCAAATAGGGCCACATCTGATATTCTATTAAAAGTCAGGATTAAATAATAAAACAGGTGGAATCAGGTGTGGCTCCTGCTTAATTGGAATGAAAACCTGTACTCACACTGGCCCTTTGTGCATATGATTAGATACCCCTGCCCTACCAAATTTGCCTCGGTAGCTTCAGCTTTACCTCCACTGGGCTTTCATCAACATCCTACCATACAGTTCCTTCATGATGCAGACAGTCAATACATAAAATATTTCCAGAACCAAACACATGCCAAATTAAACTTAGACTGCAAATGTAAAAGTTTTCTTACATCGTAAACAAATTTTGGTAAAATATTTAGTTCAGTGTTTTATTATATACTCCAATCAGCCATAACATTAAAACCACCTGCCGAATATTGTGTAGGTCCCCCTTGTGCTGGACACCACAAGACCTCTGAAGGTGTGCTGTGGTATCTGGCATAATATGTCAGCAGCAGATCCTTTACATACTGTAAATTGCAAGGTGGGTCCTCCATGGATTGTAGTTTTTTGTCCAGCCCATCCCACAGATGCTCGATTGGACTGAGTTTGGAATTCCAGTCAAGACTTTGAATTCTTTGGCATGTTCCTCAAACCATTCCTTTACCATTTTTTGCAGTTTAGCAGGGCACATTATTCTGCTGAAAGAGGTCACTGCCATTAGGGAACACTGAAGGGATGTACTTGGATTAGGTAGGTGATATATGTCAAAATCCACATGCCAGGACTCAAGGTTCCTAAGCAGAACATTGCCCAGAACATTACACTGCTTCCACTGGCTTGCCTTCTTCCCATACTGCATCCTGGTGCTATCTCTTCCCCAGGAAAATGACTCACATATACCCAGTTGTCCAGATGATGCAAAAGAAAACATGATTCATCAGACCAGGTCACCTTCTTCCATTGCTCCATGGACCAGTTCTGATACTCACGTGCCCATTGTAGGCACTTTCAGTGGTGGACAGGGGTCAACATGGGCACTCTGACTGTTCTGGCCCCATACATAGCAAGCTGTGATGCATTGTGTATTCTGACATCTTTCTATCATAGCCAACATCAGCATTTTAGGCAAATTGTGCTACAATAGTTCTTCTGTGGGACTGGACCAGATGGGATAGCCTTGTGCACCACTGAGCCTTGGGCACCCACAATGCTATTGCCAGTTCACCTGTTTTCTTTCCTTGGACCACTTTTGGTAGGTACTAACCGCTGCATACTGGGAACACCCCACAAGACATGTTATTTTGGAGATGCTCTGACCCAGTTCTTTAACCAGCATAATTTGGCCCCTGTCAAAGGCTCTCAGATTGTTACGCTTGCCCATTTTTCCTGCTTCCAACATATCAACTTAGAGAACTGACAGTTCAGTTGTTGCCTGATATATCCCACCCATTGACAGGTGCCACTGTAACAAGATGATCAGTCTTATTTACTTCACCTGTCAGTAGTTTTAATGGTATGCCTGATTGGTGTACATTTTATGTCATTGTTATTGTGATTCCAATGGGAACTAAATGAATTTTACAGTACAATTAATGAAGCCAGAGAACAGTAGTCATTGTGAGTTTATCATAAACCCTAAGAAGCTTGCATTTCAAGCAGTCCATACTGGAGGTTTTTTTTGTGATTGTTGTGGCCAAAAATGCTTGATTTTGCTTAGGCTGTCTTCAGAGTTTATGATGCAATTTGCAGAGGTTTCTTGTCTTTTTTTACAGAAAACTACTTGAATTAGCGAAACTGCAATTGCAAAAAATTGTTTTGCACGATCTTTTACAGTGATGTTTGTTGGTAAATGAGACCTTTTAGCTGTACTCATGTTTGATGCAAGTGAATTGAAGCGAGCTTTGGCTGAATGCATGTTTGATGACATCACATGACATGTTGGCTCAAATCTGCGGACAATCTGGTGTCAGTTTGAAAAATTGCAAGCTCCTCCGAATATTGTGAAATTTCCTTGATTTTGGGTGAATTTCTGTGATCGCAAAATCACAAAATCCTGGAGGGACTGTTAAAGGAGACTTTCTATGCTGTATTTTAAATACCTATCATTCAAGTCAGTAACTCCTGCAAGTATATGCTGAAGTATTTGGTGCTTTCCAGGGTTCAGGGTTATCTGTGGTGGTCTCAAAGTATAGCCCTGTCAAGTTCATCCTGGTCAGCCACAAACTGTGCAAGCTGAACTTGGTGTCATCCCAGAATGGTCTCCAGTTGTTCTTTATTGTAGGGGTCTTTGCCCAACAATTTTGTATGGATGTCTTGTCATGATTATGGTTAGCTACCATACCTTCCATCCATATCTGATTAGATGTACAGTTTTTTGTTTTCCATTTATAGTCTGTGGCTGTTTCATGCTGTTCTGAAAGTCTCCAGTCATTCCTGACAACAGGGAAGTATGCATATTGGAGGTAATATTGATGTATGTCATTGTCTGGATCTAAAATGAGTTCTTCCTCAAAGAAGTAGAATAGGTGGTATTAGTGGAGTAATAGAACGGTGAATGCAGATGCTTCTCCAGCAGACAAGCTGAACACTTTCTATGCTCACTTTGAGGCTGCAGCTAACAGCACTAATAGTGCTAGAGGTGCTAACAATGCTAACATTGCTAAGAGCACGAAGGGCAGCATGTGTGTGGAGAGTGTCAGAACCGGAAATGCTTTCATCATCTCCGAGCACTATGTGATGAAGGCTTTCAGGAGAGTGAACACTAGGAAGGCAGCAGGACCAGATGGCATCTTAGGTCATGTCTTTAAAGCCTGCGTAGATCAGCTAGCATCAGTGTTCACTGAGATATTCAACCTCCCCCGGACACAGTTGGTAATCCCCACATGCTTCAAACAGTCCATTATTGTTCCTGTCCCAAAGAAACCCCAACCTGCCTACCTCAACAATTAGCGCCCAGTAGTCCTGACCTCAGCTGTGATGATGTGCTTTGAATTGCTAGTCAGAGCCTCCATCACCTCTTCATGACACCCTGGACCCATTGCAATTCTAATGCCATCCCAATTACTCTACCAAGGAGGCCATCATACACTTTTTACACACAGTCCTGAGCCATCTTAACACCAGGAAGGGAATTTATGTTAAGATGCTCTTTGTTGACTACAGTTCAGCATTTAACACTATAATTCCCTCCAAACTCACCACCACGGTGGAGGACCTAGGACTTAGCCTGTCCCTGTGCCAGTGGATCTCCAACTTCCTTACAGACAGACCTCAAGGGTGTGGAGACATGTTTCATCCTCCCTCACCCTCAGCACTGGAGCTCCCCAGGTAGAGTGGTGCTTGAAAGTTTGTGAACCCTTTAGAATTTTCTATCTGCTTAAATATGACCTAAAAAAAATCATCAAATTTCCTAAGAGATTTCCCAGAAGCCCTAAAAGTAGATAAAGATAACCCAATTAAACAAATGAGACAAAAATATTATATTTGGTCATTTATTTATTGAGGAAATTATCCAATATTACATATATGTGAGTGGAAAAGGTATGTGAACTTCTAGGATTAGCAGGTAATTTAAAGGTGAAATTAGAGTCAGGTGTTTTCAATCAATGGGATGACAATCAGGTGTGAGTGAGTTTTAATTAAAGAACAGGGATCTATCAGAGTCTGATCTTTACAGCACATGTTTGTGGAAGTGTATCTTGGCACAAACAAAGGAGATTTCTGAGGATCTCAGAAAAAAATTGCCGATGCTCATCAGGCTGGAAAAGATTACAAAACCATCTCGAAAGAGTCTGGACTCCACCAATCCACAGTCAGACAGAATGTGTACATATGGAAGAAATTCAAGACCATTGTTATCCTCAGCAGGAGTAGTTGACCCACAAAGATCACTCCAAGAGCAAGACGTGTAATAGTCTGTGAGGTACCAAAGGAACCCAGGGTAACTTCTAAGAAACAAAAGGCATCTCTCACATTGGCTAACATTCATGAGTCATAATCGGGACAGCATTTAACAACAATGGTATGCATAGAAGGGTTGCCACTGCTCTCCAAAAAGAACACTGCTGCCCTATGTAGTTTCCTAAAGATCATGTGGACAAGACAGAAGGCTGTTGTAAAAATGTTTTGTGGATTGATAACACCAAAATGTTACTTTTTGGTCCAAATGAGAAGTATTTTATTGGGAGAAAGGAAAACACTGCATTCCAGCATAAGAACCTTATCCCATCTGTGAAACATGGTGGGGTAGTACCATGGTTTGTGCTTGTTTTGCTGAATCTGGGCCAAGACAGCTTGCCATCATTGGGGGAACAATGAATTCCGAATTATACCAAAAATTCTAAAAGAAAATGTAAGGACGTCTGTCCATAAACTGAATCTCAAGAAAAAGTGGGTCATGCAGCAAGACAACAATCCTAAGCACACAAGTTGTTCTACCAAATAATGGTTAAAGCAGAATAAAGTTAATGTTTTTGAATGGCCAATTCAAAGTCCTGACCTTAATCCAATAGATTAAGGGAGTGTAAGGACCTGAAGCAGTTCATGTGAGGAAACCCACCAACATCCCAGAGTTGAAGCTGTTCTGTACTGAAGAATTGTCTAAAAGTCGATGTGCAGGACTGATCAACAATGACCAGAAATGTTTAGTTGCAGTTATTGCTGCACAAGGGGGTCACACCAGATAATGAAAGCAAGGGTTCACATACCATTGCTACTCACATAAATACTCAGCAAAAAAAAAGAAATGTCCCTTTTTCAGGAGACTGTATTTTAAAGATAATTTTGTAAAATCTAAATAATCTTTACAGATCATTATTGGAAATGGCTTAACAATGTTTTTTTTTTTTTTTGCTTGTTCAATGAACCATACACAATTGTTGCACATGCACATGTGGAAAAGCCTTTAAGACATTAACAGTTTACAGGCGGTAGGCAATTATGGTCACAGTTACAATAACTTAGGACATGAAAGATACTTTTCTACTGACTCTGAAAAACACCTGCAGAAAGATGCCTAGGGTGCCTGCTCACCTGCGTGATCAAGGCATAGGCTTGCTGCAGGGAGGCATGAGGACTGCAGATGTGGCCAGAGCAATAAACTGCGATGTCTGTAACGTAAGACGCCTAAGACAGTGCTACAGGGAGACAGGAAAGACAGCTGTTCATCCTTGCAGTGGAAAATGACATGTAACCATGTGTCCCCACAGACGTGATCGCGAACTTGCAAATGCCTTGGTGGAAGAGTGAAATAACATCTCACAGCAAGAACTGACAAATCTGGTGCAGTCCATGAGGATGAGATGCACTGTAGTACTTAAAGCAGCTGGTGGCCACAGCAGATACCGACTGGTATATTAACATCCCACCCCCCCCCCCCCCCCCCCCACCTTCACCCCTTTGTTCAGGGACTCATTATTCCATTTCTGTTAAACAAATGTCTATGAAACTTGTTCAGTTTATGTCTCAGTTGTTGAATGTTTTTATGTTAATACAAATATATACACATCTTAAGAAATTTGCTGGAAATAAAAGCAGTTGAATGTGAGCAGACGTTTCTTTTTTTAAATAAATGACCATGTATAATATTTTGTCTCATTTGTTTAATTGCTTTCTCTTTATCTACTTTTAGGACTTGTGTGAAAATCTGATGATGTTTTAGGTCATATTTATGCAGTAATATAGAGTTCACAAACTTTCAAGCACCACTGTATGTGTCCTGAGCCCCAGCTGTACTTGTTGTACACTTATGACTGTGTGGCCAGCAGTGTTGGGGAAGCTACTTTGAAACTGTAGCTTTTTAAACTACAAGCTACTCATAGTCTGAAGTAGTTAAGCTACAGTCAAGATCCCCTTTTAAAAAAGTAGTTAGCTACACTACAAGTTAATAACAAAAAGTAGCTACATTGAATCTACCTAAATGGGCAACATTTTTAGTACTGTATATCATTGTTGTGAATCACCTTATGAATAACTGTTTTAAACACAATTTATAAAGATATTTCAGAACAATCATGACTTTATAATGTCTTGTTTTATTTGTAGACCATCCAAATACACAATTGATGCTCAAATTGTATATTACACTGAAAGTAAGAGATTTAAATGAGACAATGTATGTCAAATTCAAGGTCAAAGTGGGATGCTGAAAGTGAGATTTTAAATAATGCATAATTGTATTATGATAACAATCAGACTAATGTGTTCAGAACACAAAATAAATGCCTCAGCATGTACTGATAAACTTCTTGAATTATTTTATTTTATTTGTAAGGAAAGGTTATTTTGTCTATTAACAC
The DNA here is from genome assembly GCF_001660625.3 of Ictalurus punctatus. Lineage (NCBI taxonomy): Eukaryota > Metazoa > Chordata > Actinopteri > Siluriformes > Ictaluridae > Ictalurus > Ictalurus punctatus. The sequence continues at coordinate 8,887,560 of NC_030435.2, forward strand.
CAAAGTGCCAGCAATATTCTCTGTATCAGAGAAGAAACTCCAGCATTAATTTATTATGTTATTATCATTTACCTGCCCACTACATCACATAACAAACTGTAGTTAGACGGTTTATGTATCCATCAGACAGCCTCTTTCTGTACATGTGAGCTACAATGAGGATCTTAATTTCTGTGAAGCAAGTGGGCACCGCAGACATGCAATGAAGAGCACTGTTATAATTGGACAAAATATGAATTTCAGCAAGAGTTGATAGTGGACTTCAGTACAAAGCAGTGGAACTACTACCCTCTTAAGATCAACAGGACCCCAGTGAAGAAAGTGGACAGTTTTCGGTACCTTGGTGTTCACATCATGCAGGACCCTTCATGGTCCTGTCACATTAACACCCTGTGAAGAAGGCCCGGCAGTGTCTTTACCACCTTAGACACTTAAGAGACTTTAAACTGCCTCAAAGGTGCTAAGAAACTTTTACACCTGCACCAGTGAGAGCTTCCTGACAGGAAGAATCACAACCTGGTTTTGGAGCAGCACCAAGCAGGATAGGCAGGCTGTCCAGAGGGTGGTGTGATCAGCTGAGTGCACCATCTCCACTGAGCTCCCTGACCAGCAGTCTCTCTTCAGCAAGTGGTGCTGGACCAAGGCCAGGAAGATAGTGAAGGACCTCAGAAATTTGAACAATGGACTCTTTTCTCTGTTGCGGTCAGGGAAGCACTTCCACTCCCTAAGGCCAGTACAGAAAGAATGAGGAGGAGCTTCTTGTCAAATGCCATCCGGGCCCTCAACCAGGACAAAACCAAAGACTAGAGCTTGGACTTGCTTCACAACATCCACACCAACTACACTCCTTTAATCTATTTCTTAATGTCATTAAGGCTAAAGAGATGATTGTCGACTTCAGGAGGGCCGAAGTAGACTACTTACCACTGCACATTGGAACAAATGTGGAGAGAGTCAAAAACTCCAAGTTTCTTGGTGTGCCCATAACAGAGGACCTCTCCTGGACTTTCAACACCACCTGCCTAGCCAAGAAGGCCCATCAGCAGCTCCACTTCCTACAGAGGCTGAAGATAGCCAAACTCTTCCCTCCCATCCTCACCACCTCCTACAGAGGGACGATAGAGAGCATGCTGACCAGCTGTCCCGTGTTGTACGGGAACTGCAGAGTCAATATTGCTGCTATACTTGTGCTGTTACACTACACAATAGTTTACAGTTTACAGCCCATGTTCTGTGTATTTATTGTCTTGCATATTTATTGTCCTGTGTATTTATTGTCCTGTTCTATGTATTTATTGTCTTGCACTCGTCTTACACTGTTGTGTATTTGCACTTTATGTAGTCCCGCATACTGTTCTGTGTTGCACCATGGTCCAGAGGAAACAACATTTTGTTCCAATGTATACAAGCTATATAGAGGAATGACACTTAAAACTCGCTTGACTTAACTTCACTTTACTCAATACATCTTCTATTCTATCATCTTCAGTAACAATTTTATCTTGCATTACCCAGTATTTTTAAATGTTTTTTTCATATATGTGAGCAAGTTTCTTCAATACAACTACCTCAACTTAATGTTGCACAGCATCATATTGCACAAAACAACTGCACATGTCTGCACTTTATCCCAATTATAGTCAGAATGTTGCTGCCACCCATATTTATATCCTTACATTATATTTTTATACTTTTTAAAAATACTTTTCCTTTTTCTAATCATATACAATTTAATTCTAGTCTATGTAAATTTTATGTCATGGACAGTAATAAAAAGCATTTCACTATATGTCATACTGTGTATGATTGTGTGTGTGACAAATAAAATTGTAATTTGATTTAAATTTGACATTAGTTAAAATGCCCCTCCAGAGATCATTATGCTGGTTCTGTGCTTATCATTCTGTGATGTGAGTATCATTAAAAAAAAGTGTACACACCCTTGTTTAACTGGGCATATGACCATGCTCAGAATTAACCAAGTACATAAAAACTTATTACAAAAGGAATTATCATACACATGTCATCAATGACATGATTCTGATTAATCCCAAATAAAGATCAGCTGTTTCTGTGAGATTTTCTTGGCATCTTCTTTTGTTATTTGTTTCATCTGACTGCTGAAGCCATGGTACCAAAGAGCTTACAAAGCATATACCGGATATCATTATAGATATAAGGTAAGTTAGCAACTTGCATGGCAGCTCCGCTACCATTGGGGTGTGTGTGTGTGTGTGTGTGTGTGTGTGTGTGTGTGTGTGAATGGGCAAATGAGACACAGTGTAATGTGCTATATAAGTGCAGACCATTTACCATTTACTGGTCACTCCATGCATGTGACAAGAATCTGTTGTATTCTGGGCTATGGGGTAGAGTGACTAAAAAAATCAAGCATGCCTAAAGTTTTCCAAAACATTTGGTTAAATGTGTTATAGTCTTATGAGACCAAGGCATTTTGGGTATAATGGGTGGCAGCATCATGCTATGGGCCTGCTTCTCTTCAGCTGGTATTGGGACTCTATTCAAAATAGAGGGAATCATGGACAGTTCCATATACCAATCTATTTGGGCTCAGATGTAAATCCTACCAAAGACTGAGGGCTGTGCTGTTTCTGTCATGTAATATCAGAGAAGGAACTCTGGACTACAGTTCCCAGCAGTCATTGCACCACACCATCATGCCACATGACCACCTGCACCTGAACTTCAGTCTTGTTAACAAGCACCTACAGGTATTTATAGCCACAGTTTGCACTACACTGATTGTCTTACGCTTGTCTTTCTTTGCCGTTGTCTTTGTTGCTGTGTTTATGGTCTTCATGGTCTTCCTTTCATGGATTGTTTCTGTGCTCCAAGTTCTATAACTATAGTTCTTGTTGGAGCTCTGAGTTACTGATCGGAAGGTCAGGGTTCAAGCTCCAGCAATGCCAAGCTGCCACTTGTTGGGCCCTTGAGCAGGGCCCTTGATCAAGGCCTTTAACCCTCTGTGCTCCAGGGACGCTGTATCATGGCTGACCCCAGCTTCCTGACATGCTAGGGTATGCGAAGAAAATAATTTCACTGTGCATATTTATATGTGATCAATAAAGACTCATCATCATTATCAAGCACTTATGGGTATTTATAGCCACAGTTTGCACTACTCTGGTTGTCTTATGTTTGTCTTTCTTTGCAGTTGTCTCTGTTGCTGTGTTTATGGTCTTTGTTTCATGGTTACAAGTTCTATAACTACTGTTTTGTGTTTTGTTTATATTTATATTAAAGCTAATCTGCAAGTGCACCTGTCTCCGTCTCCCAATAATGACTTTTTTTTAATGACATTTTAACAGGGTGTGTAGACTTTTTATATCCAGTCTATTTTTTAAAAATAACTTTGAAGTCTAAAAATGCTGTATCCATTTGGTCTGTGATGGCAGTGATTCGTGTATGTTAGTGTACTTGACTGTTAAACTATCACTTGGTAAGAAATGCTACATTAGATTAGATATAGATAGATAGATAGATAGATAGATAGATAGATAGATAGATAGACAGACAGATAGGGTGCCAGTACTTGTAGAGTTGATTAGATAGATAGATAGATAGATAGATAGATAGATAGATAGATAGATAGATAGATAGATAGATAGAAGTGAGAGAGTGATACAGGTAGACTGTTAGAAAGAAATATGGAGAGAGTGTTTGTGTGTACTACTGGTAGACTGATAGAGCGATGGATGCAGAGTGTGTGGCATTGATAGAGAGATAGATGAAGTGACATTTTCTGTTACAGGTACATTCACAGAGTGATGCTATGTTCACACATACAGCGACATGCATCAACAATGCGACAGGAAACTAGAGATGCACCGATGCTAAATTTCTCAGCCGATACCAATAACCTATTATTCAGAGTGATATCGGCCGATACCGATACTGATAGTTCTGCCTTTTATGCCTTCTTTTAAATTAATAATAATGAATTCCACAATTCTGAAAGAAATGCAAATAAAAACTTTATTCTCTCCGTTTCAGCAAGTTGTTTCACAGTAGCTGGTCTCATAAATAGAAAACACATTACTCAAATTAACATTAACACATGAACTAAATTCTGAAGATTAAAGTATGATCTAGTATATCTAGTATCTGGTATATCTTAACTTACTGAATATTATTAATTCATATTAATAGAATTAATTGACTGAATTCTAAAAAGCCTCCTGTTTGTCTCACATTCACTCACCACAAATAAAATAATTTCTACTTCATCACTGAATATCAAACTGGTAATATATAATATAAACTTCTTTAATATATTAACATTAACTGGATATGAAATATACTACTCTACAAATATATTTTTCTGTGCAATATATACTTTTTTTGTCAACTCAGCTTCATTTAATTCTTTCAAGGATGTACTGGCGCTTTAATTCAGCGCGAGCAGCACGCGAGTAGTGTGGGGAAAATGTATTTTTCTTGATGCCGAAATTCCTGTTTCACTGCTGCTCACTTCCGGTGTAAAATTTTAGTGGTGCAGAGATTACAAACTGCAATTTTGTCGTCATTCCACACAAGAGACATCATCTTTACACACAGCACACAACTGATGTGTTTTCCCACACTCTTTTGATTGACAGGATATAATTGACAGGACATAATCGGCCCTGATCATTGGATGTTTTTAAACTGTCGTGAAAAATAGCCTTTATCGGCCGATACATCCGTACATCTTTACATCTTTTTATTTCCATTCATGGAAACCGTTCATTCTCTATGGGGCAAAAATGTTTTTGCCCATGTGCACGCAAAGTACATGTGGGAACGCTAAGAAAAGTAATAGCACACTTCTCCCATATTTTGAGGTACAGTGCCAGCCACTAATATTGGCACTCTTGGTAAATATAAGCAAATTGTTATTATTATCAAATATTGATCTTTTGAGTAGAAAATTTTTGTGATTTTTTTTAACAAAAGATCAAAAAGTTAAACAATAAAGACAATTTTTCACAACCTTCTTTGCTCATATTTACCAAGGGTGCCAAAATTAGTGGAGGGCACTGTATGTTTTGTCTGCGATATGACATATGTGATACGAACATGTTAGCCGAATGACATCCTAGATATAACACACGTGTTTTATTCCCCACTTCTCAAGCTCCACTATTATTATTATTATTATTATTATTATTATTATTATTATTATTATTATTATTATTATTATTATTATCATCATCATTAATAATAATAATAATAATAATAATAATAATAATAATAATAATAATAATAATACGTTTAATTAGAGAAACTAGGGAAATTATAACAATGATCCTTTGCATTGAAAGCACCACAAATTATAATTTTAAAAAAGTATGGCTAATTATATAAAAATAATAATAATAATAATAATAATAATAATAACAACTTTTAAATAGCGAACCTATATAGGGCAATTATAATAGTGATGCTTTTTGCGTATCAAGCGGCAATAATAGGCTAATAAGTATGTGAGATTACAATAGTGATGCTAGCTTCGCAAGGACCACTAAATATAAAGAATAATAAGTATTGGCAATAATAATAATAATAATAATGTCAACTAGTAAAATACCATTCTCCCAAGTAAAAAATACCATTCTGACTAGTTAAAACTGAATTACAGATGCCTTGAATTCGAGTTCTGTTTAGAAACCATGTATTTTCTAAAAACTGTATTTACTAGCAATTAGTGGATTTTATAATTTTTTTATTACTACGTGGTACGCTATACTAATAAAAGATAAAATGGCTTTCGAAACTATGGAACGCGTAGTCCCACTTCTCATATTACAGTGGGGCGTGAGCATGGTTGAGTTAAGCACACCTCTCGGCTATATATTTGATCCAAGCTTGCGTTGCAGGGACTTGTGTCTGCTTGTGATTGAGAGGCAGGTATAAGGACAGAATAACAGAAAAACGGGGTTTTGCAGGTAGGTTACTGTAAGGACTGTTGTTTCATTTACCCGGTTAGAAGCAATGGCATAATAAAAAACATTTAAGGTCTGCTTCTAGTAATTAATTTCTTATTTTTTAAACAAAGATATGAAAAGCGTCGTATTATATTCGCCGTAAGTTTATTTATATTCAGTGCAAGATGCAAATGCAAGAGCTTTTATTATAGGTCCAGTTAAATTTAGCATATTTGTTGGTTAAAATGATTTTTTTTTTTCTAATATAAAAAAAGTTTTCATTTTCAAATTACATTCAATTACGTGCAAAACGGGTTAAACTGAAAGTTTTTCAGTTTTGTTTCAGTCCTGCTTGGACAGGTGAATAACTGAACTTTTCAGTAATGTTGCATTTCCGTTTACAGATCGCCGAGCATCCCTCTAAATGAAGCGGTACGTGCTGTTTGCGTTGGTGGCGGTGCTCAGCACTTTCATTCCGCGCAACGAATGCAAAGCAATAGACTTCTCTAAGGATGAGCGCGCTAGCTCTAAACTAACGGAACAGCAGCGACCCCTTCTACCAATCCTCATGCGACTGGGAGAAGAGTACTTCATCAGGCTGGATGACCCAAAGCAGAGTCTGCGCGCTTCTGAACAAAGCGCTCCGCCACGAGCAACCACCGTAAACCGTGCACTCCAGCTGCAGCTCACACAGAGGTTGTTGCAGGAAGAGGTCGATGAGCTTGGTAACGTTTTAACGGACAGCTTCATCCAGCTGGCGGACTCGGCTGAAAGGAAGCGTCGGGGCAATGAACCGCCAATCTCCCTGGATCTGACATTTCACCTGCTGCGCGAGGTGTTGGAGATGGCACGGGTTGAACAATTAGCTCAACAGGCAAGTAACAACCGAAAAATGATGGACTTTTTTGGGAAGTAAAAGCAACACGTTATTCCCTTAAATTTCTGAAGTATAATGTCCATAGAACTATAACCTATAACATATGTTCATACTGTTCCCTCGTTCATTGTGCTAATTTTATATTAAACGGTGTTGCGATGTATTATTGCAGTGATTACACAGGAAGTTATGTTGTAAAATAAACAGTAGAGAAATTGATATTCATATTCTTTTATTTCACACTCAGTGCTTATAGCAGTTATCACATTTAATTACTGTGAATTACACATCTTTTAAATTATTCTATTCTGTCCTATACATTGTCCCACTATTGGAGACTGAAATGGAGTCTGTAGTTAAAGAATATATTTTTTATCATAATGGAATATCTGACAGTTTATATGCCATGTGTGCATATAAACTGTCCCTTTAGAAAAATCACAAAAAGTAAAAAAAAAAAAAAAAAAAAAAAAAGAAAGAAACTGTCATGATGTCTCTGCTGAATTCCTGGTGAACAAGCATAATTTCTGAGAAACTTTCCCATTTAGTATAGAATTTTTACTTGGGGGTATTGAGCCAGGAAAAGGAGAAAACATGGCGTGGAAGGCCATCTGAGCTTTGAGTGGTAAGTCCTGTGCTAGGGTTGGTGGACCCCTAAGAGAGAGAGAGAGAGAGAGAGAGAGAGAGAGAGAGAGAAGGTATTGAGAAGATGAAGTATGCAAAATGGGTATGTAGCTATATCTCATATCTAATATTCCTTTTAAAAAATTCAATATCAACAACAGCAACAACAACAACAACAACAACAACAATAATAATAATAATAATAATAATAATAATAATAATAATAATAATAATGCTTAGGGCAACAGTCTTTCTGCATGACACAATTTCTATTTAGATTCAGTTCACGGACTGATGTCCTAACATTTTACTTTAGAATTCACTGGTATAATTTAGAATTCATTGTTCCATCAATGATGGCAAGCAGTCCTGGCCAAGATTCAGCAAAACAGGCCAAGACCATGATACCACCACCACCACCACCACGTTTCACAGGGGGGATAAGGTGCTCTTGCTGGAATTTTCCTTTCTCCAAACATAACACATCTCACTTAATCCAAAAGGTTCTATTTTGGTCTCATCTATCCACAAACATTTTTCCAATAGCCTTCTGGTTTGTCTGTGAAATCTTTGAACTGCAGATGGGTAGCAATGTTCTTTTTGGAGAGCAGTGGCTTTCTCCTTGTAACCCTGCCATGCAGTGTTCTCCTGATGGTAGACTCATGAATATTAACATTAGCCAATGTGAGAAAGGCCTTTAGTTGCTTAGAAGCTACCCTGGATTCTACTGTGACCTCGCAAACTACTACATGTCTAGTTCTTGGAGTGATCTTTGTTGGTTGACCATTCCTGGGGAGGGTAACAGTGGTCTTGAATTTCCTTCGTTTGTTCACAATGTCTGACTGTAGATTGATGGAGTCCAAACTCTTTCGAGATGTTTTTTGTTTTATCTTTTCCAGCCTGATGAGCATCAACAACTCTTTTTCAGAAATCCTTAGAGATCTCCATTATTTGTGCCATGATACACTTCCACAAACATTTGTTGTGAAGATTGTGTAAATAAAACAGTGCTCACTTTCACCCGTCTCATTGTCTCATTTGTTTAATTGGGTTCTCTCTGTCTACTAGGGCTTGTGTGAAAATATGATTATGTTTATGCAGATATATAGAAAATTCTTAAGGGTTCACAAACGTTCAAGCACCAATGTATATCATGCACTGACAAATTGGATTCTTCATGAATGTATGCCTGGCATCTGCAGAATCTCCCACTCTCACATACTGAATGAATGCAGAAGTAAACATTCTGATGAAGGTGATGAAATAGCCACACTTAATCAGACAGCATGGGGAAGAATATTGATCTAGGATTAGCTAGTTATTTCTGTTGATTCACTTTTCCTGATGTATGCAATATATTTGCTTGTGTGTATTGGACTATGAATCATGTTGTATTGGTTTACCTCTGTGGTTCTATTTTCTGGAGTGCTGGGGGCTGTGTTTGGAGTGGGTGTGACTGAGGATGTATTCTGTGACATCCTGGTGGTTGTTGTTTGGGCAGGAGTGGAAGTGGTTGGTGGTGTGTTCGGTGCTGAACACAAGTCCAGTGTCTGGGCAGGGCTTAGACCAGCAGTCAGTTGAGATGTGCTGTCCACAACTTGTGGGGAGTCTGGAGTCAGAATAGGGGTTTGCTTGAGAGCGGGGGTCTTTAATCCTTCAGTCTCCTGAGTTTGGCCACGGACACGCACATCATTAACCACTTCATCTTCATGATCCTCTTCTTCATCATGATTGTCACCAGCTTCATAATCATCTGCAGACCACGAAGTGTTACATAGAAATATCACCAAAATGAAACACATCCTTTAACACCAACATCCAAAAGCTCCCACATCATGGTATTATCATGGTATCTTAGTACACACTCAGTGGAAGTGCTGTAAGTGTCAGACAGAAAAATGCAAAAGGGCAAGAAAGAACATATACATATATATATACACACACATTATACTGTATGTATATATATATATATATATATATATATATATATATATATATATATATATATATATATATATATATACTGTATGTGTGTGTGTGTGTATATATATATATATATATAAAACACACATATGGTGGGGGGAAATAAGTATTGGACGTTTTTTAGTAAATATATTTCCAATCAGACTATCCTCATGAAATGTTCACCAGACATCAGTATTAACTCAAGAAATCCCAAAATATAAAGAACTCACAACATTAAAGTCCATAAATAAAGTTATGTGTAACAAAGTGGAATTAAACAGGGAAAAAGTATTATACCCCCTATCTGTGCAAATTAATATCAGCTGGGTTAGTAAATTGATGATCTATAAAAAGGCTTTTTATTTCCAAAGTGTCACACAAGAAACATCTCATGATGGGTAAAAGCAAAGCGCTCTCCCAAGACCTTTGGAACTTTATTGCTGTAAAACATATTGATGGAATCGGATACAGACTTATTTCTAAACTTCTGAATCCTCCAGTAAGCACCATTGGGGCCATCATCTGCAAGTGGAAGCAACATCACACACAACATCACACCAACTTCATTTATAGGCTTTAATGTTGTGAATTCTTTATAGTTCTAGATTTCTTGAGTCAACACTGAGAATTTCATGTGAATAGCCTCATTGGAAGTATTTTTGCTGGAAAAAATGTCGATGCGTCTAATACTTATTTCTCTTTCTCTCTCTCTCTCTCTCTCTCTCTCTCTCTCTCTCTCTCTCTATATATATATATATATATATATATATATATATATATAGAGAGAGAGAGAGAGAGAGAGAGAGAGAGAGATAAAGTCTTGTGTAAATTATACCTGCAAAAGAGATGCAAACTGATTCATGCTTGTGTTACTTGACCTTAGTGCAGCTTTTGATACTATAGATCATACTATTCTCCTTGATAGATTAGAAAATGTTGTTGGCATATTAAGGGAACAGTCCTCTCCTGGCTTAGGTCTTATTTGACCGATCGTTATCAGTTCGTAGATGTAAATGGAGACTTCTCCATGCATACCAAGGTTAAATTTGGTGTTCCACAAGGTTCTGTTTTAGGCCCATGCTTTTTACTTTATATATGCTACCTCTAGGTCAAATTATTCGTAAACATGGAATTAGCTTCCACTGTTATGCTGAGGATACACAGTTGTGTGTTTCAGCGAAGCCAGAGGACAGACAGCAGCTTAATAAAGTTGAGGAATGTGTAAAGGACATTAGACGTTGGATGCTAACTAACTTACTTTTACTTAATTCTGATAAGACAGAAGTACTTGTACTAGGACCACGTGTAGCTAGAAGTAAGCTTTCTGATCTCATAGTAACTCTGGATGGACTTTCTGTTTCATCATGTGCAGCAGTAAAAGACATTGGAGTGATTATTGACTCCAGTCTATCATTTGATGCTCATGTAGATAATATTACTAGGATAGCCTTCTTTCATCTCAGAAATATTTGTAAGATAAGAAATATATTGTCACTATATGATGCAGAAATATTAGTTAATGCTTTCGTCACCTCTAGACTAGATTACTGTAATGCCTTACTGTCTGGATGTTCCAGTAGGAGCCCAAACAAACTTCAGTTAGTCCAGAATTCAGCTGCTAGATTCATAACTAGAACCAGAAGATACGACCACATAACCCCGATCTTATTAACACTGCATTGACTCCCAGTGAAATCTCGCATTGATTATAAAATACTGTTATTAACCTATAAAGCTATAAAGCACCACAGTATCTAAGCGACCTTTTGGTTTTCTATGATCAAAAGATGCAGGCTATTTGACAGCACCTCAAATAGCGAAGGCTACAGCAGGGGGAAGAGCTTTCTCTTATAGAGCCCAACAGTTATGGAACAGTCTTCCAATTAGTGTTCGGGACTTAGACACAGTCTCAGTGTTTAAGTCTAGGCTTAAAACATATTTGTTTACTCAAGCCTACCATGGATAGACTTTCTGTTACGCTAAGCACAGTCCTAATAAATCCTTCTGCCGAGCCACACATGATTTTATGGAGATACTAGAGATCCTGATCCTTTCTGCTCTCCGGACCTGCCTGATCCGTTTCGGATATCCCACCTCTGGATGGAGCTCTCACCTACTTCAATTACAGATTGCTGGGACTAAGGCTGCTTCTAAGGCCACACAGACTTCATATAAAACCATAATGAACTTTTTCACACTATCTGTTGTTACCCAGATGAGGATGGGTTTCCTTCTGAGTCTGGTTCCTCTCAAGGATTCTTCCTCTTAACATCTTAGGGACTTTTTCCTTGCCACTGTCGCCACCGGCTTGCTCAATTGGGATAAATTCGCACTTTTAATATCTCTATACGTGTTTACATATTTCTGTAAAGCTGCTTTGAGACAATGTCTATTGTAGAAAGCGCTATACAAATAAAATTTAATTGAATTCATCTGAGTCTGTGCAAATAGATTAATTTAGCACAATGTGATTTACTAAGCCTAAAAGCCACTTCGAGAATGATGATTACATATTCTAATGTTTGTTAAAAATGGTTTCCACCAGCTGAAGGCCAAATTCTACCAATCACTGGGTTTTGATGATAAGGTTCATTAAAACAATGCCTTTCTTTAAATGATAACTTTAGATTACCGTGACCGTAAGTTTCATCGTAAATATTTAGTAACATGAATATCTTGTCATTCACACATATATTATGAGCACAAATTTTTGGGCATATTGTGATCTGAACACTTTCTTGAAGCATCATACTGTGAACTTACTACTAATGGTCTTTATACTGGATGTGCAATTATATGGATATGGCAAGTTTCAGTTTGGTTTTACTGTTCAGGAAATTGTTGCAGCCAAAGACCAATTTATTTCCATGGACCCCCTTAACAAATATTTTCTTGTGAATTAATCAAACACACTCATTATTCCAGTTATTGTGTACAATAATATTCTAGTTATTCATTGGAGCCAAAGATCTTTTTATCTTGCAATGTCCACCAACAGAATTAGGTCCAAACTGACAATATTTATAGTCCTATAACTTATATTTGTGTATATTTGTGTGGATTTGGATTTTCACTAATAAAAATAAATAAATCACAGACCCTCAGCTATGCAGCCACAGACCCCCAGCTATGCTGCCACAGACCCCACTTTTAGAAACACAGTGTGAGACAGAGATCAGAACTTGCCATGGCTACCATTAACAAATAGCAGACACAAAAAAATCTAATGTATATATTGTTTCCTCATCCTATTTTTCATGTGAAGTAATTATTGCTACTTTTTTTTTAAATAAATTGTTCTTTATATATTAAAGAAATCTTCACTTTCCCTTCTTTAGAATTGGGATATAACTGAATATAAGTACATTATTCAGAATGGACAGATAATGAGTCCTAAATTAATACAAAAAAATACAAATAGTAGACAGGCTATTGTTCTTGACTTCAGATGAGGTCTGTAAATCAGGACTGGGATCAAGCAGAATAAAACAAAACAAAAAAGCCAGAATTAAACAATATTTTTACTTTCATGTAGAGGTTGAAGGGACACCTTGTGGAAGCTCTCAGGCAAGGGTACAAGTTTCAAAATTCCACCCCCAACTCAAAACTCACACAAAAAATTAGAAACTAACCCAAAATGTTCAGGCATAGGAAAAAGCAGTGAGGTTTTTCTTCTTTTTCTTAGTCTTTGCCTGGAAACAAGTTAACAATGGTGCACACACATATCTGATCTGCAGCATCTGCAAAGCATCGATGTTATATGCAGAAATTAGCAACCCTGCTTGGGGGACAAAGGCCAAGTTCATTAACATGATATCAATAAGAGGAACACTATAAAATTTTTTCATCACTGGTTTACTCCGGTAGCCAAGATATACTGTGTGCAATGCAGCAATGAGCTACTGGGCTCATGACCATAGATTTTGGTGAGACAGGACAACATTAACAACGACAAAATTAAGTCAGGGGGCTTGATTATTGTTATAGGCTACTATCTAGTGAATCTTAAGAGTAACCCTGTAATCAACAGTTGAGCGTCAACAACCTACAATCATCCAGCATACAGTCTGGCAGCTATTCATTCAACTGTGTTTGAGGTAACATCATTAACCAGGGTTTCCAGGTTTTAGCAAAAATTCTAGCCCAACTAGATCTCAAAAACTACACAAAAGACCTGAAATTGGATGAAAAAATGTGGGCACTGGGGAAGGGAGACACATTTTTTATCACTTTGTAATTTTTTTGTGTCATTTTGTAGAAATGTACTAAATGTAACTATTTCAATTTAATTTATTTGCTATAAAACAAGATATTGGATGCTGCAGAGTATTTTTTTAAACTAACCCACCGTAGCAAAGCTCTCATTAACTGTCCTCTAGCACACCTCAAATTCTCATGAATTCCGATAAAAGCCAGTTAACTTTTCTGACCGTCCTGGAATGTTAAAAAACCCCAAACCAAAGTAAATCAAATAAAATATTATTGTCTAATAAATGTATTAATAACATTAATAATAAACTATAATAAATGCAACCGATTTTGGAAAGACATTTTGTTGTGAAACATATTTAGCTTGCTTACTCAATCACATTATATAGAATATAAAAAGCTGTCCAGAAAGTTCCACATGGTGTTTTGATCAGAGTTGAATAAAGTTCTGCAAATTGCTATTTGTTCTTATAAATTGCGAGTAAAAATCACTTATTTTTCCAGCAGCACTGTTTTCCTCAGTGTTTTTTCCAGTGTTTCCAGGGGTAGGGTTTCACATATAAAATGATGATCACAAATAAAATGATCTGGTCTAAATCTAAATATGGAAACAGATATGAATATTTTGAGCACGGAACAAATACAGATACAAATACAGATAATGGCATTGCATTACAACAGTTTAGAAGTGCTCTACAATGATTATGAATTATTATGATTATGAATTATTCCCTTAAAAATATGTATTCGATTATTCAGGAAGAGATCTATCAGACAACCATCATCAAAAATATAATAAAGTTATCCAGAAATAACAACAACCTTTTATTTTGCACCTTAGCTAATGTGTAAATGAACTTATAAACTCACACAGTTACCTCTGGTGAAGTCAATGCTAAGGATGGCTCTCCTCTCATGATCAAAACTGACAGTAAAATGATCCATATTTTCATAGCCACATTCCAACTTCTCCAAGTAAGATGTGTTTCTGCCCTCTGCTATTCTGAGAGAGAAAAATAAACATTGTAAAGGATTAAAACTATGTGAAACTATGTTAAATCCTTCTGTGTTTACTTACTTCTGTAGTAGAGGCTTTGCATTCTGTTAAAGAGGGTGAGAGAGACAGCATTTAGGTCAATAACTAATTTTACTCTGGATGTTTAAAGAACATTATGCAACTACAACTGAAAAAGTAAAAGCTCCAGTTCCTGAAGTAAAATAATGGGTTAGGTATAGTTTTAGCAAAACTTAAGTATAGTTATGAATAGTAATAAATAGAAAACATTTTACAAGAGTGTATCTGTGACCTGCAGGAAGATGGCCATCTCTGGTTCCTCCATGGTTTGGATTCCTGTCTCCACCAGCTTTGCACTCTTGTCCAGGTGCTCTGTGTACCTGTGTAAGTAAAGGCACCAATAATTCTGGAGCTGACTGATTGTGTATTATTTCTTATGGACTCTTAATGTGTGTGTAAGAGGTTGGCTATCAGATGTGCACTATAAAGTAAAAGTAAGTGGACAGCTGACCATCAAACCCATATGTGGGCCTTCCCTACACTGTTAGAAGCACATAATTGCATAGGATGTCTTTGTGTGTCTTTGTGGAGGTCTTTATAACAGCAAAGGTTGGACAAAATATGAAATCTGGGATGTTCAACAAGGACATATGTGTGTGATGGTCAGGTGTCTGTAAACTTTTGGTCATATAGTGTATATGTTTGTGTGTGTACCTGCGCTGTAGGCCTTTGATGTAATCAAGTTTCTCCTGCTGTTCAGAACTGATTTTCAGTGTCAACTCCCCTTTCCTATCTTCCAGCAATGCATACAGGTGATCAAATGTCTCGCACACATGAGATTTCTGCTTGCGCCCATTCTCCTATGCACATGATAGACAGAAATGAATGGCACACATAATTATACAGTGCCCTCCACTAATATTGGCACCCTTGGTAAATATGAGCCAAGAAGTCTGTGAAAAATTCTTAAAGTCTAAAAGTCTTTATTGTTTAACATTTTGATCTTTTGTTGATGAGGTTGCAGAATACATGGCAAGGAATATGAGACCATTCCTCCATACAGAATCTCTCCAGATCCTTCAAATTTTGAGGTCCACACTGGTGGACTCTCCTCTTCTGATCACCCCACAGGTTTTCTATGGGTTTCAAATCAGGGGACTGGGATGGCCATGGCAAGACCTTGATTTTGTGGTCAGTAAAACATTTGTGTGTTGATTTTGATGTATTTTTGAAATCATTGACCTGATGAAAAATCCAACTTATTGGAAAGCTTATTTTAAGCTTTCTGGCAGAGGAAGTCATGTTTTCATGTAATATCTGTTGAAATTTGGTAGAGTCCATGATGCCATGTATTCTAACAATATGTCCAGGTCCTCTGGCAGAAAACAGCCACAGACATTAAAGAGCCACCAACATATTTACGTGTTACCTAATATTTATACCCCTGTGAAACAGGAAGTCATAGTTGAACAATTTCCTGTTACTAGTCACCCAAGTGTACTAAAAAAATTTAAATATCAATTGGAATATACTTCAAATATATTTTTCTCATATGAATTCATAGGGATGCCAATAATTGTGGGAAATCCTGTATATAACAAAGTTGGGTTTTTTGGAGGATAAACCTGTGTTGTGTTTGCAATTGTTTGATATCCATGAGAGCAGAGTATTTTTGTGAATTTTTAAACAAAATATCAAAAGGTTATATATTAACAAAGAATTTTTCACAGCTTTCTTTGCTCATATTTACCAGGGGTAATTATTAGTGGAGGGCACTGGAGCTGCAAGAACTCTCATGCAGACAAGCACACAAACAATTATACAGTTTTTATTCCTGTGAGGTGGAATTACTGGTTAGTGTTCCATTAAGTGTCAGACTAAGCACTAACTGATAATTGCACTAATGCGGCCAATGCAGACAATAAGCTCATGATACCATATTACCTAATCTTGATATGTCATACATCTTCAATATACAGTATATAAACTGCATATAATTCTGTCATGGAAGATTCCAAATGTATACAAAAACAAAGAAATATTTAATTTGAAATAAAGAATCTGCCTCTCACAAATTTAAGGAAATGTAAGCTACAATGACCAGATAAAAGGCTGGTCCATCTATTAAGCCATGTAGAAGAAGAAGAAGAAAAATAATAATAATAATAATAATAATAATAATAATAAGAAGAAGAAGAAGAAGAAGAAGAAGGATGCAGGCCTTCTAGAATGCAGCACCAACAACAAAACCAACCAATTCTGATTTCATATATTTTTTCTGGAAAGTAAGTGATTTACTTTGTTGATTAACTCAGATAATTAATGACAGTAAAAGTTGTGTTTTTTGTGGATTCTGCAGATGGTTACATTCAAATTAGGCTGTTAGCTTACAGAATGAGTTAACATGCTATTTGATAACAAGGACTTTTTGGCAAAGTTGATAATGATATTAAACTTTGGCTACTGCTGGTTATTTATGCTGCAATGCATTGCTAGTGTACTGTTCTAGGTGAACACATTATACAGTGGTGCTTGAAAGTTTGGGAACCCTTTCGAATTGTCTATATATCTGCCTAATTATGACCTAAAACATCATAAGATTTTCACACAAGTCAGAAATGTACCCAATTAAACAAATGAGACAACAATATTATACTTGGTCACTGATTTATAGAAGAAAATTATCCAATACGACATATCTGTGAGTGGCAAAAGTATGTGAACCTTTGCTTTCAGTATCTGGTGTGACCCCCTTGTGCAACAATAACTGCAACTAAATGTTTATGGTAACTGTTGATCAGTCCTGCAAATCAGCTTGGAGGAATTTTAGCCCATTCCTTAGTACAGAACTCTGGGATGTTGGTGGGTTTCCTCACCGTCACGAATCGTGACGGAGCAGAGATAGGACGGATGCAAGTGCAGGATGAACAGTTGTTTATTTGAAAGAGAGACAGGCAGACAAATCCAAAACGTGATCCAAAACGTAATCCATAAACATGCAAGAGGTCAGGCGATTGGCAAACAGGCATACACGGGGCAAGGCAGGAATCTAGGTCGTGGTCACGGAAAACAGGGTCGATAAACAAAACAAGAAACAAACTATGACGAGGGACTGGAAGCGGATAATCCAGCGCGAACTAACTCTAAACATGGACTGTGACTATGACTATGATACGAGCTAAACTAACTCTAAACATGGACCGTGACTATGACTACGATACGAACTAAACTAACTCTAAAGTATTAATCTTCCACCTTGTGTGCTGGGAGGCGCGCGGTATATATGCGGACATGATCAGCGTCTAAACCGCTAGCAGCTGAGAGCAATTCAGACCCACGTGAAATCCCAGCCAATGACAGAACAGGGAGGAGACATGACAGAAACAGAAACAAAACACACGTGTCCAGATGTCATCACAGTCAACAGCGGAAAAGCAGGTGCTCACGCATTCGCGCTTAGAGCATGCTGCTTCAAGGGGGAATCGTGACAGAACCCCCCCCCCAAAGGCACCTCTCCCGGAGTGCCATGAGTCATCCCACTTCATTGGCGGCCCCGGCCCCCTGGGCTGAATGTCCCAAGCAGAGCCAGGAAACTGCACGGTGTTCTTGGCGGCGTAGGGAAGCTGAGCGACGTCCTCAGCTGAACAGGGAGGCTGAGCGACGTCCTCAGCTGAACAGGGAGGCTGAGCGACGTCCTCAGCTGAACAGGGAGGCTGAGCGACGTCCTCAGCTGAACAGGGAGGCTGAGCGACGACCTCAGCTGAACAGGGAGGCTGAGCGACGACCTCAGCTGAACAGGGAGGCTGAGCGATGACCTCGGCAGAGCAGGGAAACAGAGCACTGTACGCAGCAGAGCAGGGAAGCAGGGCGACGTCCTCGTCGGAGCAGGGAAACAGAGCACTGTACTCAGCAGAGCAGGGAAGCAGGGCGACGTCCTCGTCGGAGCATGAAGGCAGAGCGACGTCCTCGTCGGAACATGAAGGCGGAGCGACGTCTGCAGCTGGGCAGGCAGGCTGCGCGACGACCTCGGCGGAGCATGAAGGCAGAGCGACGTCCTCGGTGGAGCAGGGAAACAGAGCACTGTACTCAGCGGAGCAGGGAAGCAGGGCAACGTCCTCGTCGGAGCATGAAAGCGGAGCGACGTCTGCAGCCGGGCAGGCAGGCTGAGTGACGTCCTCGGCGGAGCATGAAGGCAGAGCGACGTCCCCTGTAAGGCCAGGGAGAGGAGCGTGGGCCTCCGTGCGGCCGGGGAGAGGAGCGTGGGCCTCCTCAAAGCAGAAGGGGGGAACGATGTTTGCCATGGAGCAGGAAGGCTGAGCGACGACCTCAGCTGAACAGGGAGGCTGAGCGACGACCTCAGCTGAACAGGGAGGCTGAGCGATGACCACAGCTGAACAGGGAGGCTGAGCGACGACCTCAGCTGAACAGGGAGGCTGAGTGATGACCTCAGCTGAACAGGGAGGCTGAGCGATGACCTCAGCTGAACAGGGAGGCTGAGCGACGTCCACAGCTGACCAGGGGAGCTGAGGCTCTGAGGTCACCAGGTGAACCTTGGGCATGGGCGGAGCTTGGGTGGCTGTGTCAGCAGACTGTGGCGTGAGCAGAACTTGACGGTGCGTGTCAGCAGACTGGGGCGTGAGCAGAGCTTGGCTGGGCGTGTCAGCAGACTGGGGCGTGAGCAGAGCTTGGCTGGGCGTGTCAGCAGACTGGGGCGTGAGCAGAGCTTGGCTGGGCGTGTCAGCAGACTGGGGCGTGAGCAGAGCTTGGCTGGGCGTGTCAGCAGACTGGGGCGTGAGCAGAACTTGGTCATTAGGCTTAGATATTAGCAGAGCTTGGTCAACTGGATCAGCAGGCTTGACGTGAGGCTTGGCTTGGACCTCAGGGACGTGAGCCTTCGCTTGGACCTCAGGGACGTGAGCCTTGGCTTGGACCTCAGGGACGTGAGCCTTGGCTTGGACCTCAGGGACGTGGGGCTTGGCCTGGACCTCAGGGACGTGAGGCTTGGCTTGGACTTCAGAGCCTGGAGGCTTGGCTTGGACTTCAGAGCCTGGAGGCTTGGCTTGGACTTCAGAGCCTGGAGGCTTGGCTTGGACTTCAGAGCCTGGAGGCTTGACTGGGACTTCAGAGCCTGGAGGCTTGGCTTGGACTTCAGAGCCTGGAGGCTTGGCTTGGACTTCAGAGCCTGGAGGCTTGACTGGGACTTCAGAGCCTGGAGGCTTGACTGGGACTTCAGAGCCTGGAGACTTGACTGGGACTTGGACCTTAGGGACTTGAGACTTGACTGGGACTTGGACCTTAGGGACTTGAGACTTGACTGGGACTTGGACCTCAGGGACTTGAGACTTGACTTGGATTTCAGGGGCTGGAGGCTTGACTGGGATTTCGGGGACTGGAAGCTTGACTGGTATTTCAGAGTTGAGCTCTACATGAATTTGCCTGTAGTAGTGGGTAAACGGCAGGGCAGGTTCGCCTGCCAGACTTACCCCCCTGAGAAGTTGTTCTAGCTCGTCCTTCGCCTCCGGACTCCCGAATCGCATCATGAATTCCCCCACAAACTGTTCTACACTGTGCAGGTTCCTACAGTGCTTATCCAGTCTGAGCTGCACCCATTGACGGGCCGATCCAAAGAACCGGGACCACATGAATTGGAGCCATTGCTTCTCCTCTGGCTTAGGGTCTAACAGGCTGGCGAAATAGAATTGACAGTCTACCAGAAAATATTCAGGAGCACCGAAAAATCCGTCAAATGGATCAGGAAGCTCCATAAATGTCCATTGTGCGAAGTGGACTGAGTCCATAGCGGGGACGGTTGGCGTCGACTTCCGGGTTCTGTGTCTCCTCCGTTCTCCTGCTGCATCCATGTTTCGGCGGAAGATTCTGTCATGAATCGTGACGGAGCAGAGATAGGACAGATGAAAGTGCAGGATGAACAGTTGTTTATTTGAAAGAGAGACAGGCAGACAAATCCAAAACGTGATCCAAAACGTAATCCATAAACATGCAAGAGGTCAGGCGATTGGCAAACAGGCATACACGGGGCAAGGCAGGAATCTAGGTCGTGGTCACAGAAAACAGGGTCGATAAACAAAACAAGAAACGAACTATGACGAGGGACTGGAAGCGGATAATCCAGCGCGAACTAACTCTAAACATGGACCGTGACTATGACTATGATACGAGCTAAACTAACTCTAAACATGGACCGTGACTATGACTACGATACGAACTAAACTAACTCTAAAGTATTAATCTTCCACCTTGTGTGCTGGGAGGCGCGCGGTATATATGCGGACATGATCAGCGTCTAAACCGCTAGCAGCTGAGAGCAATTCAGACCCACGTGAAATCCCAGCCAATGACAGAACAGGGAGGAGACATGACAGAAACAGAAACAAAACACACGTGTCCAGATGTCATTACAGTCAACAATGGAAAAGCAGGTGCTCGCGCATTCGCGCTTAGAGCACGCTGCTTCAAGGGGGAGTCGTGACACTCACATGAAATGCTTGCTTCAGGCCTTCCACATTTCTATTGGATTAAGGTCAGGACTTTGACTTGGCCATTCCAAAATATTAACTTTATTCTTCTTTAGCCATTCTTTGGTAGAAAGACTTATGTGCTTAGGGTTGTTGTCTTGCTGCATGACCCACTTTCTCTTGAGATTCAGTTCATGGACAGATATCCTGACATTTTCCTTTAGAAATTGCTGATATAATTCAGAATTCATTGTTCCATCATTGATGGCAAGTCGTCCTGGCCCAGATGCAGCAAAACAGGCCCAAACCATGATAGTACCATCACCATATTTCACAGATGGGATAAGGTTCTTATGCTGGAATGCAGTGTTTTCCTTTCTCTAAACATAACTCTTCTCATTTAAACCAAAAATTCTATATTGGTCTCATTTATGCACAAAATATTTTTCCAATAGCCTTCTGGCTCGTCCACGTGATCTTTAGCAAATTTCAGACAGGCAGCAAGGTTCTTTTTGGATAGCAGTGGCTTTCTCCTCGCAAGCCTGCCATGCACACCATTGTTGATCAGTGTTCTCCTGATGGAGGACCATGGACCTTAACATTAGCCAATGTGAGAGAGGCCTTTAGTTGCTTAGAAGTTACCCTGGATTCTACTGTGACCTCGCGAACTACTCCACGTCTAGCTCTTGGAGTGATCTTTGTCGGTTGACCACTCCTGGGGAGGGTAACAATGGTCTTGAATTTCCTCCATTTGTACACAATCTGTCTGACTGTGGATTGGTGGAGTCCAAATCCTTTAGAGATGCTTTTGTAAACTTTTCCAGCCTGATGAGCATCAACAACTCTTTTTCTGAGGTCCTCAGAAATCTCCTTTGTTCATACCATGATACATTTCCACAAACGTGTTGTGAAGATCAGACTTTGATAGATCCCTGTTCTTTAAATAAAACAGGTCACTCACTCACACCTGAGTGTCATCCCATTGACTGAAATCACCTGACTCTAATTTCACCTTCAAATTAACTGCTAATCCTAGAGGTTCACATATTTTTGCCACTCACATATATGTAATATTGGATCATTTTCCTCAATAATTAAATGACCAAGTATAATATGTTAGTCTCAATTGTTTAATTGGGTTCTCTTTATCTACTTTTAGGACTTCTAATGATGTTTTGTGACAATCTAATAATGTTCTAGGTCATATTTACGTAGATATATAGAAAATTCTAAAAGGTTCATAAACTTTTGAGCACCCCTGTATGTGCATGGCTTATGCAAAATATTTAATGTTAACCTTAACTTAAGAAAGGACAACTGTGTTTCCTGTGTTTCCACTGGCTGTTTTTTTCTGCAAGGAAAGATTGTGCTAGGGTCCTACAGAACCATGGACCATATCTAATATGATGCCCTAAACATGTTTGTACAGCATGTATAACAGACAGAAACAAACACACACCTCCACTGTTCTGCAGCTCTCCTCCAGCAAGCTGATGATGGCCTGAATTCTGTCATTGTTTCCCACTAGCATAGCAACACCCTCTGTCAACTCTGTCTACAAAAACACACATTTACATTTACATTTATTCATTTAGCAGACACTTTTATCCAAAGGGCTTACAATGAGGAAATACAAGCAAAATTACACACATACAAAGAAGAGAAATAAATTTAATTAAATCTCAGTGTTGTAGTCCTATCTGACATAGTGGGCATACTGTAGCCAGCCCCAGAGAAAGCATGACTAAAGTGTTTCTCTTCACTTAGAGAAGAATACTTCTGATAGGGTAGCCTTTCAGCTACTGTCAGCAAAGCAGTAGTATGTAGGCTAAATGTAAGGTTGGGCAGAAGAAAATCTTATTTAATACATCCCTTTTCATTTTGACTCCAAATTCTCAGTCTACTAACAGCCTGAGATACTGGCAACTATCTTTAGCAGACTAATGTCATCCATTTTTGCACATTTGCTGAATATTATCACTTAATCTCTCAATAAATACAATATGTAATACAATGGTTACAGTGTTAATAACAATCAACCATGATGTAGATATAGTAACAACCATGTATAGTAATATGTACTGGATATTGGTGTAACGGTACACTGTGACACAACGGCTGTGAAACAATACATCACTATGCAAAATTGTGACTATGTGCATCATAGAAGTCTGTGATTCACACTGTGTAAATGTACATTCTGTTAACTATGATCTAATGCACTTGCAGTTTACACCAGAGGTCCCAATATGCACCACCAGAGCCATATCTCCCTGCAGTTCTCGCCAGGTTTCCCACTGAAGTTAAGCAGGGTTGAGCCTAGCCAGTTTGGATGGGAGACCTCCTGGGGAAAACTAAGGTTGCTGCTGGAAGTGGTATTAGTGAGGCCAGCAGGGGGTGCTCTCTGTGTGGGGCCTAAATATGCTGTAAAAACAGCATGGTCTTTTGGATGAGATGTTAAACCGAGGTCCTGATCATTAAAAATCCCAGGACACTTATCGTGAAAGAGTAAGGGTATACCCCGGTGTCCTGGTGAAATTCCCCCATTGGTCCTTCTCTATCATGGCATCCTAATAATCCCCATCTCTGAATTCAATACTATGTAAAACACTTTGAGTGTTTAGAAAAGTGCTATATAAATGTAACTGGAACCCATCGAATTAAAATATATGTATAGATAGCTACGGCTCACAAAGGCTGACATGCTTTATAGGTTATATGGTTATGCAACCAGGTTATAAAGAGCTCTTCAGTAGCATTCAAACAACACCTGTGAGGATGAATCTGATGGTTTGAGGTATACCTATCAGAGTTACCAAGTCTGCTTATAATATGGGACTTTGGACATCATGTTTTTTTTTTTACCTTATTTTAAACAATATTGTTGCTTGGTAGGAAAATCTGACAAGCGACTTTTTTATATTCATGTTTTCTATTTTCCCCAGTCTATTGACACTGTCTGCTCAGAGCCTCATACAAAATATTTAACTTGATCAGTCTGATTTAAGTATGATTATTCCATAATCCATCAGGTCCAATAAAAAATGTGAATTAATCAATAAGAATTTTTTTTTCATCTGTCAAAGGCCTAAGACTTTGAATGTGCTGAATATGCTTTAATCATGAAGAATGTGTTAATGCTGAATCATGACAATGTAGAACCATAGAAAGGCTGAGATACACATAGAGTGAACTATAATCTTCGCTGTGTAATTTAGTAAACAGTGAGCTCGAATACTGCTGTACTAGTGGAGAGAAAAAACTAGGCAGAAGTTAAGTGGTTGGCACTGTCCCAGAAAGGGTACCAGGAAGAGGTGTGCATAGGCGGGTCACGCAAGAGGCGTGAAGTGTGGAAAAAGAGAAAATAATAAGCTGTCTTGTGTGTCTAATAAGCATTTTAATGTTGTTTGTTTGTTATTCTAATAACTTTTTCTTCTGTTCTATTTTTGCTATTTTCTCTATTTCTTTTGTGCTTGTCCCTAGCTTGGAGGCTGTGAGGTGGTTGTTTCTCTTCTGGGTGAGTTCCTGGCAGGCATGGCCTACCTGAACCTGAACCATTCACAGTGTCTACTGTGAGGTATTCTATATCCTCTATCAATGGCTCAGGGTAAGCACCACATCAATCTAGCAATTGAACGCTCCAATTCATTGGGTCAGCATGTCACTTTTTCTGCCCTGATTACTCCATTTTGAGTGTTCTTCTTTTGTGTTAAGTCTTGGTCTCATGGTGCTCGGTACTGCAGTGTATAGTGGGTTGGGGTCCTTTCAGTGTGTCAGTGCGAGTGTACAGGTGGAGCTTTACATTAGGAGACATCTTTTATTGTCAAAAATATGAGTTTTCAATGAATCAAGGAACAAAGTGTGTGTGAGCTTGCACCAGACATAACGAAACAAAATGTGAATGTATGAGTCACAACCTTTGTATTGGAAAAAGGAAGGAATTTGCTGTTATGAAAAATAACTTATTTGCTGTTATGTGAATCAGAGGGAATTCATATGAGGGAAAGAACTGCATTTGCCCTGTGTTCTGAAACTAGAGAACCACAAAGGAGCTGGTTTTGTAAATATTCTGGACATTTACCTAATTTTCATCGTTGTGATTCAAACATCAATCAGAGAAAGGGCCTATTATGTACAAGAATACTCCTAAAATGTGTAGATTTTTTGGACACTCCCAATTGCCGTTGCTGTGACCCAAACAGGGAGATTCAATCTTTGTTGAGCAGTCCATGAATTTATATGTAGTATATTGGGGAAGACATTCATTTAGAACACTTTTCACCCTCCTGACTATAGGAGAAATTCCAAGTACTGTGCCTTATACCAAACGTTAGGCTGAAAGTCCAATAGGACAAACATTTACAAAACATCCTGGGTGTACAGTAGCATGTATTAGGCCAGTCCAAAGAACAGATTATGAATATGGGTGGATGAGAGTAACACAGCATAAATTGGTAAGGGGAAAAAGGTTAAAGAGAGTGAGTTGCTTGAATTTTTACCCCCTGAATGGAATACTCAATACACTTCTTCATGTTAAGACTTTAGGGTTTATTTTTTATGGCACTAAAGCATCGTAATAAAAAGAAAGAAAGGCCTAGATCAACTAAGCAGGATCATTTGACATCATTGTATAACATTTACATACACGGTGGTCTTAGCCCATACTGCAGAGTATACGTTCACTTGACATCATACAGAGAATTTTCACACCCTTGTAGAATAGTAGTGATTTAGGGCTAAGGTTCTAAGGAGTGGTAGAAGATACTGGAAATTTGTTCACGGGAAATTTTAAAACAATTTAATTCCATTTGGGAGATCACATCACTTGGACAAACAATGAGGTGAGAAGACTAATCAATCAATTTGAATTGATACTTGCAAAGGGACACACCAGTGAGACCAGTAGAATCAAATAATACAGGGGAAACAGAATAAACAGAGTGTATCATTTGAATTAAGAAAATGGAATTTCAGAAGAATGATAGGGGGTTTAGACCTCTGCCCCATAAACTCTATTTTTCAGTTCCACATTATTGGGCTTATCATTTGTTAGTATAATTCATTAAGATTTGAACAATTTAGATTTGTGTATGCCACAGATCACCCCAGAGTAAAATAATCCTTTCCTTACAAAGAAAAGATACGAGGAAGGAAAGCAATTCAGAAAGGCAAAAGAGAACAGTGCTAGGGAGTATTAATGTAATTAGAGGAGCACACCACCTTAAGAGGACTAGTAGTAACCATTATACCAAAAAGTGATGCATATAAAATTCTGCATAGGTCATCATTGGTGAGTCCTAGAATTTGGGGAAAATAAATTTGGGGGTATGTGTTATGTAACCCCTCTTTTACCCTGTAAATTGAATGGAAATTCAAGAAGAAAGCAGAGAACAAAGAAGAGTATGTATATTACAAGAAAGAAAAGGTATAAGAACACTTTTTTTTTTAAAGGAATATTGGTATAAAGATTTGCTAAGAAGAAGGCATCTTTTATCTGAGGTAAAGAAAAATTCACTGCTGAGAAGTACAACACAATTAGCTAACTTAGAGGAAGTAAGAGAGTAGTGGCCCTAGGTAGACTGGGAAGAAATAGTGGGAAGAAAGTGGAAGGCATCAATCCTAGGTGACACTTGTGGAACTAGCAAGAGTCAAATCAATTGCATTGGATAGTAATATCAGTGGGAGTTTTAATAGACATTTACTTAGATTTGGGAGAACAGCAAGGGTTTGAGAGAGATAAAGGAGTAACTGGAAAGCAGTTAAATAATCCAGAAATTGAGGTCTCAGTGGCATTAAGAAGAGGTACTTGGTTACCAGCAAAAAAAAAAAAAAAACGTGCAAACTGAGCCAAATACTGTAGGACTGACATTAGAAAGAATCTTAGTGACTTTTACTCCTGACTGTGACAACGTACCACCCCCTAGAAGGTTAGGAATAGGAAGCCGTAAAATACAAGGACCAATATGACATGCACGCCTGTAGAACTGCTAGGGTCCACCCATTATGCAAAGAATATATAGTTAAGATCTTGGAGAAATGGCAAAAGAGAACTAAATACAAGACAAAGTGGCCAGGGGAGGGACATTTGACATGGTATTGTGCGAAGAAATGGAAACACTGATAAAAACTACATGGCTAAGGATAAAAGTAGACTGCAAGAACTAAAGAGGGAAAAAGGACAGGAATTCCGGAGATTATTTAAAAAGGAGGGAGAAAATTAATGGAAAAGCATGAAACAGGTTAAAAAAAATTGAAAAATTGAAAAAAGAGGATAAAAATCAGAAGGAAAGATGGAGGAAGCATTTGCAAGACAACCTGCCTATGCCCCACTTAATCTGCATGCAGGAAAACAAAGTAAGGGGGTGACAGAAAAGATTCAGAGACACTTACACTCAGTTAGATACAGCACTTGATGGGTTGACAGAAAGGGATTTACAAAGCTGGGACAGGCAAACTGAAAAAAGATGAACCAGCATAACTGAAAGTAAACACTGTGAAATGAGGAAGGAACAGATTATGAAAATTAAGAGGAAACAGAGCAGGAGGAGGTATAGGAGGAAGACACGCTAGAAAGAGCTAAGAAACAAATAGATAGGGAGTCAGAACTGAGTCAGAAGAGCATATAAGGAAGGCAGAAAAAACACTTGCAAGCAACAGGGAGACATTGAAGGAAAGCAGAAAGATCTACGAAGCAACAAACAATACTGGTGGCAAACAACAATAAGAGAGTATAGTCCGCAGAAAATAGAGCATAAGTGAATTAAAGGTGGAGAGTTATATTTTGAGGATATCAAGGAGAGAGAAACAACTCCATCA
This sequence comes from Ictalurus punctatus, assembly GCF_001660625.3. Taxonomy (NCBI): domain Eukaryota; kingdom Metazoa; phylum Chordata; class Actinopteri; order Siluriformes; family Ictaluridae; genus Ictalurus; species Ictalurus punctatus. Next base: position 8,915,469 of record NC_030435.2, read on the forward strand.
GGGGCACAACCCAAATTGGATTAGCTGACTCTATTACATATCTGGAACCAATGAGAGGGAGACAGACAACTTAGACCCAGAAAAAGCTTTAAAGACCCAGCTAATGTGGCAATAGTACTCCCTATTTTGATTAAGGGTGCACAGGCCCAGTATGTGCCTTGGGCCACACAAGATCTCGTCATTGTTACCATGTTCCAGCTTGCGATGTGAATGATTACAGTATGGATTTTAGTCCAGGAGGGGTGAATGTAGCGAGTTGGAATATTTTTGTATAAATATTTTCCATTCACTAAAATCCTCCTGCTTATTTTGTTAGTATTTATTTTCTTTTTGCTTGTGTGACTTTTGTGTATATAGTATATATGGATTTTGCGGACTTTTATTTAGATTTTTTTTGTTCTTCCCGTCCTTGCAGGTGTACAATTCCATGAGTAACAATTATATTTTGCTAACATACAATATTTATGTTATAAAATACTGCAATACCAAAAATGCATTCAAAGCATATTTAAAACATGTTAAGCACAAACATCCTCCAAGTCTGAGGTCAGAGTTCTATACCTGGATGGTCCTTTCAAGTTAGGGGAGAGACCTTAACCCTGGTGGGGGAGTCTCTTGTGGTCTTATTCATGAGTGATTGAAAAAAAGAGCATTAGATTCAGAACTGGATCAACTTAGTGACAACAGTGTTATAGCTGATGTACCTGCCTGTGGTGGTGAAGCAGGAGTTCAGTTTTTAGACAAATCTCTCTGTTTACCAGTCAATCTCAATTCAATTCAATTCAGTTTTATTTGAATAGCACGTTTAACAATGGACATTGTCACAAAGCTTTCTAGAAGTACAGACATAAAATTTTAATTAAATTTTAGGGATAAATCTACATCCACATACTCAGCAACGGTCATAAGCTGTGGGTAGATATTGAAAGATAAGGTCATGAGTACATGCAGCGGAAATTAGGTTCCTTCACAAAGCTAAGGGATTACTATGGATATAAAAAGTCTACACACCCCTGATAAAATGGCAAGTTTTGACAGTGAAAGGTATGTTTGATAGTGAGATGCCATGCATTCTTTGTAAGCTGTTTGCAGACCACGGCTTCAGCAATAAGATGAAACTAAGAAGATGTGACAAAAATCCTACAGAAACAGCTGATCTTTATTTGTGGTTAATCAGAATAATTTAATTACAGTTGTATGATAATTACTTTTGAACATTAGATTGAATGTGATTGGTTCATTCTGAACACAGCCACAGCCCCAGTTATAAAAGGGTGTGCTCACTTACGCAGACAGGTTAAGTTTTTTAATTTTCCTTAAAATATTTCTCATTGTTTTTCACTTAATTTTTATATGTTGTGATTTCATATTGAGGGTGGAAAAATTTCTGACATGATTTATCTTGGTTTAAATTTTTTCCATCACAAAAACTTGCCATTTTAAAGCTGCAGTACTAAACCTTTGCCTCTCTATCACCATCTCTGTTTTCTGCAAGTAACATTGCAAGTTACTTAAGTTGTTTTTTTTTTGGCTTGTGCTTCGGCACTGTTCCTCAGTGCGGATGAATCTGATGGTTTGCGGTATACTTATCAGAGTTGCCAAGTTAGCATATAATACGCGACTTTGGGCTTCTTTTCGCTTGGAAAAAATCAAGGGTCGTGGCTTGCATTTTTTGGGGGGTACTTGTTTGGAAAAATATGATTGCTTGTTAGGAAAATCTGACAACTGTTTTTTTTTTTTTTTTTTTTTTTTACATTTATGGTCATTATTTTCCCCAATGCACTGACACTGTATGCTCACAGCCTCACAATATCAATGCTGTAGTGTATTTCACCTTCCCACAATTATTACAGGTTATAACAAAAAAAAAACAAGCATAACATGCTCATATATCCTAATAGTAGTTATGGTTTTAATGTTCTAAGGTTCTAATCTCCTTTTCCATCTCTTCAATCATATTATGCTTTCAGGTGATCAGAGATGGGTGGATAGTGCCCGTCCTCCCTATAAGCTTTATTGCCGTTTGATGATATTTTTTATTAAATAAATTCTGTTTTTGCTTTTCAAACTGCGAGTGGTTCCAGTTTAATATGTTGTAGGCTCATTCTTTGAGTCTGTTTACATTGAGGCTGTAACAGGGTATAATAATATTGGGGTTGTTTTTGAAGCTGCAGTTGCTTATTTGTCTTGTGAGAGTTGTCAACATTGAGTTATTTGTATGTGTTGTATATTAGTTCCAATACTTGACTAGGGAGGTGGCGGTGGATACAAAAGCAAAACAAAGAAAAAACTACAAAAAAATCTAGCTGAATCAAGCAAAATGTTAGTGTTCGCTAATGTTAGTTAGCTACCTATTGAGCCTCTGAAATGTCTCACCTGTTCAACAGAAAAAAAGCCATCTCTGTGTCAGACTTCAATCCCTTCAGATTTCCCCACCTCTCAAAAGCCATGCTGATATTTATTCTAGTTATAGCACAGGCTCTGTCTGTCTTTTTGACTGAAGGCTCTCCGCAGTTCAAGGCTTCTTGGTTTTGACAACAGCTGATTCCCCAGATGTCAATGATGATTGTGTTTAGAACTATAAAAATTAAAGCAGCCATCTAGATGACAAGTTTAGATTCTAAGCAACTGCTCTAAAAGCAAGCTACAAACATTCCACCATTCTCAGACCCCACATGCGATATAGTAACTGGCTCTTTTTCTTTCTGTTAATCTTTATAGCTCTAAACGTTCATTGCATACATTGGAAAAATTATTGAATAAAATTGACTCAAGAAGTGTGGTAATTTCCATGCAAAAAATCATAGTAAACTTAACTAAGCATATTTTAAGTAAGTTTTACATGGCACCAAGGTTATTCTATTAAAAAATGTAAGTTACTTTGTCTTGTTTAATAAGTAAATTTTACTGAAATCTGAGTTAAATGAGTTACATAAATCTCAACACTGCAAAAAGTACACATCACCTAAACATTATTATGACTATTTAATGGTCTCTAACCAAAAAAACAAACCATGCTCCACTTTAGTATGCTATCAGTTCAAGTAAACATTACTACTTTTTTTAGTAGATTTGTGAGCACTTAAAAAAAAAAAAGAAGTAAATTTAACTCAGTAATGTAAGTGAAAATACACTTTGGGTTTTAGCCACATATTTACAAGAATTAATTTAGTACAGCATTAATTCTAGAATTATTTTTCCTCATATATATATATATATATATATATATATATATATATATATATATATATATATATATATATATATAATCTTATTTCTTGTTTGTGTGTAAAAATCACAGATTGTTTTTGTCATATTTACTGAACCACCGACTCTTTTTTTTTCCAGCATAGTCCCCATTGCCTTGTGTAATGTAGATGAGGTCATGTGGCCCCCAGGCCAGAGATGGATAGATTTTTTTGACACTGTATTCCCTTATTTGAAATTATTGATGTTATACTTTATTGATTTGTGTGGGTTTTATTTACAACTGAGGTCATAAGTTTACATACACCTTGTACAATCTGCAAAATGTTAATAACTTTAAATAAATAAATAAATAAATAAATAAGAGGGATCATAAAAAGTGTTTTTTATTTAGTACTACCCTGAATAAGCTATTTCACATAACATATTTACATATAGTCCACAAGACACAATAATGACTGAATTTACACAAATGAACCAGTTCAAAAGTTTACTTAATACTGTGAGTTGTTACCTGGATGATCAACAACTATCAACTGTTGTGATAGTTCTTCATGAGTCTCTTATTTTTCCTGAGCAGTTAAAATGCCCATTCTTTTTAAGAAAAATCCTCCAGGTCCTGTACATTATTTGGTTTTCCAGGTTTTCTGCATGTTATATTCCTTTCCAACAGTGGCTAAATGATTTTGAGATCCATCTTTTCACACTTAGGACAACTCATACACAACTATTAAAAAAGGTGCAAGCATTCATTGATTCTCAAGAAGGCAGCATGATACATTAAGAGCCAGGGAGGTGTACAATTTTGGACAGGAAGATCTGTGTAAATTATTATAATTTGTTTAAAAAAAATGCCACATGGTTTGGGGTGATTTAGTTGGGCTTGGATGCTTTTTGTGATAAAGGGCTTCTGTCTAGCCACTCTACCCCATTGTCCAGATATGTGAAGAATATGAGAGATTGTTGCCACATGCAGAGAGTAATCAGTACTTGTCAGATATTCCAAAAGCTCCTTTATTGTTGCCCTAAGTCTCTTTGCAGCCTCCCTGGTATTTTGTCTTGTCCTTTTGTAAATTTTGGAGGGATGTCTTGTTCTTGGTAATGTCACTGTGGTACCCCATTTTCTACACTTGTTTGTGATGGCCTTCATGGTGTTCCAGGGTATATCTAATGTTTTGTTAATGCCACATCTAATGTTTTGTTGTTAATTATTTTATACCTCTCTGTTGGTCTATACCTTTTGACAAGTGTTCATTCTGAACACAGATTATCGAAACTTTTATTCCCCTTTGTTTTTGACTTAATTTTTATATGTTGTAATTTTTCAGTGAGGGTGGAAAATTTAAACATGGATTTTCTTGGTTTCATTTCTGTACATCACAAAAACCTGCCATTTTAATAGGAGTGTTTAGACTTTTTATATCCACTGTATATCAGAGACATATTCCATCTACATTTCTGGCATGTTGGAGATGACCAGTGAAAATGAGTTGTGAATGCTTGTCCCACATTCAACTCCTCCTCAGACATCCAACTCTGCCCCTTTCTGCACACAGGCTCTTTAAGACATTAATTGTGCATGTCACTGCAAACAGTCAGTCCAGAGGGCAGTACTGATACATATTTTGGAAAAAGCCTATATTCATATATAACATTTACAATGGCACGAGTAATACAGTATATGAGACTGAGGATGTCTTACCTTCTGACTCTCATAGATGGAACTAAGTGGTGCAACTTCACAGTTTTGATGTGCACCAAACACTTTGCACAAGGAGCAGGTAGGAACAGAACAGGACACACAATAGATATTAATCTTCTCTTCCTCATGTACCTCACACATCATCACAGCTGGTTTCTGCTGTGGCTCTGCTTTATTAACTGTACTGTGAGTGAGTGAGAGAGAGAGAGAGAGAGAGAGAGAGAGAGAGAGAGAGAGAGAGAGAGAGAGATTGAAACATTTATTGAAATATTTCTGATGATGATCATCACTGTACATTTTGGGAAGAGGATTTCAATTTGATTGTGAAACTGGTAAGTTAGTTTATTTACACCAGGGGTTATTCACTCCAGTCTGTTCTAGTAGACTGCAAAATATTTAACAAAAACTTGGATTCAACCAAATGAATATAGCTTTAAATGAGACTAGCCCTCGCAGATACAGCTACATACACCACCCTCATCTACTGAATCGTTTCCACTCATTAGTATTTACAACAGGGCCCTATTCTGAATTTCTACAGGAATTTGCAGACTTCCTCCCGAATCTACTTGTTTCATTAGAAAAATAAGAATATAACAGGACCCACCCCATGGAAATGTGGGTGATGATATATATTTTTAAAATAGTGTAATTCCTACACTGTTCACCCATTTTGGTGTAATTACACTCAAATTAAAGATAAAAGTTTGCACTATATTTATTATTCAATATACAGTGCATCCAGAAAGTATTCACAGCATTTCACTTTTTCCACAATTTGTTATGTTACAGACCTATTCCAAAATTAAATTCATTAAATTCATTATTTTCCTCAAAATTCTACAAACAATACCCCATGCAAATTTATTAAAAATAAAAAACAAAAAAGCACATGTATATAAGTATTCACAGCCTTTGCCATGACACTCAAAACTGAGCTCAGGTGCATCCTGTTTCCACTGATCCTCCTTGAGATGTTTCTACAACTTGATTGGAGTCCACCTGTGGTAAATTCAGTTGATTGGACATGATTTGGAAAGGCACACACCTGTCTATATAAGGTCCCACAGTTAACAATGCATGTCAGAGAATAAACCAAGGCATGAAGTCCAAGGAATTATCTGTAGACCTCCGAGACAAGATTGTATCACGGCACAGATCTGGGGAAGGGTACAGAAACATTTCTGCAGCATTGAAGGTTCCAATGAGCACAGTGGCCTCAATCATCCATAAATGGAAGAAGTTTGGAACCACCAGGACTCTTCCTAGAGGTGGCCGCCCGGCCAAACTGAGCGATCAGGAGAGAAGGGCCTTAGTCAGGGAGGTGACCAAAAAGCCAATGGTCACTCTGACAGAGCTCCAGCATGTCTCTGTGGAGAGAGGAGAACTTTCCAGAAGAACAACCATCTCTGCAGCACTCCACCAATCAGGCCTGCATGGTAGAGTGGCCAGACGCAAGCCACTCCTCAGTAAAAGGCCCATGACAGCACACTTGGAGTTTGCCAAAAAGGTACCTGAAGGACTCTCAGACCAAAGATTGAACAAAGATTGAACTCTTTGGCCTGAATGGCAATCATCATGTCTGGAGGAAACCAGGCACCACTCATCATCTGGCCAATACCATCCCTACAGTGAAGCATGGTGGTGGCAGCATCATGCTGTGGGGATGTCTTTTAATGGCAGGAACTGGGAGACTAGTCAGGATCGAGGGAAAGATGAATGTAGCACCTTGATGAAAACCTGCTCCAGAGCCCTCTGGACCTCAGACTGGGGAGAAGGTTCATCTTCCAACAGGACAATGACCCTAAGCACACAGCCAAGATAACGAAGGAGTGGCTACAGGGCAACTCTGTGAATGTCCTTGAGTGGCCTAGCCAGACCCCAGACTTGAACCCGATTGAACATCTCTGGAGAGATCCGAAAATGGCTGTGAACCTGATGCTCCCCATCCAACCTGATGGAGCTTGAGAGGTCCTGCAAAGAAGAATGGGAGAAACTGCCCAAAAATAGGTGAGCCAAGCTTGTAGCATCATACTCAAAAAGACACAACCAGGAACTAAATACAAGCTCACCTGTTCCTCATTACAGATACTATCTAAACCCCAATTCTTTGCTCATTCGTCTCGAAGTCTCCTTGGCCTCATTGATGTCTCTGAATGCTATAATATTCCATGATGTTTTCTTCATGGTTAACCTGCTATGTCTTGGTGGACTTTGCTGTTTATCGTGTATTGCCTACCCTGAATACCTATGCTCATGCCTGACTACTCTATGTACCCTCTTTTGCTTGTAATACAGCACTCAGTGCTTGTTTTTCTGCCTTAGTGTCATCAGACCGTAACACATTTTGCACATGGTTTGGGATATGTATGGCAAAATCTAGGCAGGCTCGGATTATTTTATTAAAATAAACTTAGCAGTCATGTGAAGAATATTACAGATTGCTGTCACATGCAAGTGGCCAGTACTTTCCAGATATTCCAAAAGCTCCTTAATGTTGTCATAGCTCTCTTGGCAGCATCCCTGACAAGATGTTGTCTTGTACTTTTGTCAATTGTGGAGGGTCGTCCTGTCCTTTCTAATGTCAATCCAGTGCCCCATTTCTCCATTTGTTGTTGATGGCACAGTGTTCCATGGTAGGCTACATCTACCCCTCTCAATCCTTTTTGACAATCAAATTCCATACATGCTTTGAAAACTCTTCGCAGACCATTGCTTCAGCAGTCAAACGAAACCAAGAAGATGTTAAGAAAGTCCTAAAGAGACAGCTGATCTTTATTTGGGGTTAATCAGAATCACTACATTGATGACAGATGAATGATTAATTTTGAACACAAATTTGAATGTGATTGATTCATTCTCAGCACGGTCACATGCCCCATTACAAAAGGGTGTACACTCTTGTGCAATCAGGTTATTGTCTTTTCTTTAGTATTTTTTACATTCCACTCACTGCAACCAATACTCTTGCTAACAGTAGACTTGAATACAATTTTTAGCTGATGCAAAGTCAGAGCAGAGTGACCCTGGTGGACAGCCCCTTTTGCCTACCCTTTGTGATGGTTGTGATGTGAATGTAGAATTTGTTCTGATCCAGATATCACTCATATATACTGTACTGTGATTTCTCTGGCTGGGTGGAGTTGGATGTGTTGCTATTGACAGAAGTACCTGATTGTCTCCTGTTTGTACATGTCGATTATGTTTTCCACTAGCAAGTTCCGTTGCAGTCCATAAACACCATGCCGATCTAGAACCACTTCGTGTCTACAGGAGGGGCAGCGGAACCGGCCGCCAGAACTCATTGTAGAACCCCCACGCGTTGGCAAATAGGGATTGGAGGCCTGTACACACACACACACACACACACACACACACACACACCAAAATACTTAGGGTACAGTCCCCTCTGAAACTGTTGGAATGGCAAGGGCATTACAATACAGGCCAATACACTAAAGGCATTTGGGTTTGAGATCAAAAGATGGATATGAGACAAAAGTTTAGGATTTAATTTCCTGGTATTTACATCTATATGTGTTAAATAACATAAAACATAGAACCTTTTTGTATCAGACCACCCAATTTTTAGGTGAGCAAAAGTATAGGAACAGATCAGTCTAGAAGTAATTTAAAGTAAATAACACTTAATATTTGGTTCATATTCCTTGCCTGCAATAACTGCATCAAGCCTGTGACTTACTAACATCACCAAATTGTTGGTTTCTTCTTTTCTGATGCTTTTCCAGGCTTTTACCACAGCTTCTTTCAGTTGTTGTTTGTTTCAGGGGGTTTCTCATTTCAGTCTCCTCTTCAGGAGGTGAAGTGCATGCTCAGTTTGGTTAAGGTCTGGTAATTAACCTGGTCAGTCTAAAACCTTCCACTTTTCCCCCAAAAAATCCTTATCTGAGTTGGCAGTGCATTTTGCATCATTGTCTTGCTGCATGATAAAGTTATTTGTGATTCATTTGGATGCATTTCACTGCAAATTGGTAGACAAAATGTTCCTAACATCTGAATTCATTCTGCTGCTACCATCATGAGTTAGGTCATCAATACAAAAATTATGAGCCTGTTCCAGAAGCAGCCATACAAGTACATGATACTACCTCCACCATGTTTCACAGATGAGCTTGTATGTTTTGGATTATAAGCAGAACCTTTCTTTAGCCACATTTTGGATTTCCATCACTTTGGTAGAGGTAAATCTTGGTTCCAGAACCTTTGTGGCTCATCTCGGTATTTCTTTGAGAATTTCAATGTGGCTTTCCGATTCTTGCTGCTGATGAGTGGTTTGCATCTTGTGGTATGGCAACAAGAAAATGGCTACAACAATTCTATTATCATTTTGAAACCCAGTTATAAAGTTTATTTTTCACTTTGACTAGCTTGCTATTTCAACCTTTCAACCCTAACTGCTAAGGAGGGTGAGAACCACCTGGATAGTCTATTCCACAATGTCATGAGAAAACGAAACATCTTAGAATTGATTGGAAATGCATTTAGACATGACCACTGCTCAGAAATATAGATATTTCTGCTCTCAACGACTTCTTCAAATATTGGATTGTGAAACCTTCACCCCTGCCCCATGAATGTTGTTGGTGATTTCACAGACTGTTGTTTTGGGGCTTTTTATTCACAGCTTTCACAATATTTCTGTCATTAGCTGTTGTTATTGCTGTGTCTCTTACACCAGTTGTTTCTTTCCTTATCATTACAAATTGTTTTAATGACTGTGCCCAATGTTTGTGTAATGCATCTGACTGATTTTCACTCTTTTCTCAGCTTCAAAATGGCTTGCTTTTCTCCCATAGTTTATCCTATTTAACAACAAATAGTCTTCACAGATGAAGTCTAGGGCTCAAATCAGCAGTAGACATTAAGAGCTGTTTATTGTTTAAACAATCAGTCTTAACAAGACACACCTGTCAGTGACATATAATCCAATATTTTTGCTAGCCCACAAATTGGGTGGTATGATACAAAATGTGTTATGTTCTACAGCGTTAAACACTTCTACATATAATTATCAGGAAATAAAAGCTGAAATCCTAATCTCATCCATCTTTTGATCTCAAACCCAAATGTCTTCGGTCTATATAACAAAAACAAATAAATTGGTCTTGTGGTGGCTTAATGGTTAGCACGTTCACTTCACACCTCCATGGTTGGGGCTTCGATTCCCGCCATGGCCCTGTGTGTGTGGAGCTTGCATGTTCTCCCCATGCTGTGTGGGTTTACTCCGGGTACTCTGGTTTCCTCCCCCAGTCCAAACACATGCATGGTAGGCTGACTGGCATGTCCAAATTGTCCGTAGTGTATGAATGAATGTATGAATGTGATTGTACCCTGCCTTGTGCCCCATGCTCCCTGGGATAGGCTCCATGTTCCCCGTGACCCTGTAGGATAAGCGGTATAGAAAATGGATGGATGGATGGTCTTGCCATTCCAATAGTTTCAGAGGGGACTGTATTTTCTTAGGTATCAGTCTGAAATCTGGCATAATGAATACTTGCTTGAACATTTTTGTGAAACAATTCATGTGTTACTTTTTGAATTTTCATAAAAGTTCCTTTCTGAAGAATACATTATACTGCTAGAAATCCATTAACTTTAAAACCTAAATGCCAGACAAAACATTAATTCATAATGAAAATAAGTGCTGTGTTAGAACACTAAAAGCAGTGTCTTGACTTTAAAATATTACTTATATGATATATGATATATGAGAGCAGTGGTCATGTCTAAATGCTTTTCCAATCAGTTCTAAGGTGTTTAATTATCTCATGACATTGTGGAATAGATTATCCAGGTGATTTTCAGCCTTCATAGCAGTTAGGGTTGAAATAGAAAGCTAATCAAAGTGAAAAATAAACTTTATAACTGGGTTTCAAAATGATAATAGAATTGTTGTGTTGAAATTTTGTTACTTTGTTTCATTATTATCTTCACATACATCATCTGCATAAATAACTGCTTGAATATCAAGCCTATCCAGTATTATATCACATCCAAATAATATTCCTGCTAAAAAAATCCATCTTAGACCAATCTAAGATGGTTTGCTGGTCTTCTAGCCTGGTCTAACTGTTTTAGGCACATTAAGATGGTGGGCAAGCTGGTCTCCCATCTTGCTTTTGCTGATGTTAAGCTGGAATAGTTGCCCAGTTTGCCTCCCAACCTGACCAGCCTGGCCAAGTGGCTGGTCAACAGGAATTAGCTGATCTGATTGGAGTAGTTAGCATGAGTATCCTGGGTCCTGTACCATAAAGCTGGGTTAGGTGGCTAGCCAGGTAATTTTCAATTTATTTTACCATGAATGTGGCTTAGCTTTTACCGCTTTTTAAGTGAAACAACTAATTGAACTTTGAACTGAAATGGCGTCGCAATTTTTTCATAATCCTGTGGACATCTCAGCACAAACTGTAAGAAGATCACTAAGCAGAGAAAGAGTTTTTATGGATAGAAAGAATTCCTTGGTATGATGAGGCTAAAAAAGCAATATGTTTGGTCTGGGTTGAGGACAAGGTGGATGGAGCCAAATACAGGGCAATCCTAGAAGAAAACCTTTTCCAGTTTGCAAGATGCAAAGTAAGTTCATCTTAATTACAGGATGTAACACTACAAAATATGGAAAAGTTCATGTACAGTAGGTAAATACTTGCATTGCAGTGTACTTTAGGCTAAATATTTTATAACATACAGTAATTTAATTTGAATCTGTTGACGGGAATGTTTGCCTTTAATTATTTGCATCTAATTATTTGCTTCTGATTCAGAATTTGTTGTGTGCCATGACACAAAGATGGGTGTCATGGTTAAACCAAGTAAAACAATAAAATAAAATACTTGGTGGTTTTGCAATGCCAATACATAAAATAGGAAAATTAAAAACGGTTAAACAACCAACTTTACAATTATTTGACTGCTTCAGATGGACTGACCCGGGCAGCATCAGGCCTCTCTTATCTCTCCCCATTCCCTTTACTTCTTCTCTGTACATAAGCTGCATTTTGAGAGCAAGCAGTGGGCTTGAAGTGGGGTTGAAATGGACTTCACCCACATGGCACTGCTTGTTCCGAGGAGCCAGAGCATTGGCCTCAGATCCTTGCTCCTTCTGCAACATGCACAGGAGGCTACAGATCACATGCGCTCTACTGTCTTTACTCCAATTGGTAGTCGCCGCACCAAGTCTCTCCAAATTTGCATAAAGTTAAACTTTTCTCAACTTTGCAGGTCACTGGACACGCCCCACATCTACTCGCCAATGGTCACTGTCGCTCATGTCGCCAGAAGTCATTGCTGTCATTATACAGTAGGAGAGCGGCCTTTAGAGGTGAAATAAAAACTATCACTGACAAATTTTTTCTTTTATTTGAAGTGTTTTTATTTTGGATGTCTCTACTTGTATCTTTGGAGATAAGTGTTACTCCAAATAACAGTGTTTGGTGTGGACGTATATATATTATTTACTTTAATATTTATTAATAGTTAGTATACTTTCATATTTCTATATTTATTTCATCCAAAAATACAATACACTTTCATGGTACAGTCAGTACTGTTTATTTTTGTAATAAAGTTCAGCAATATTTTATTTTGATTATGTTTTTGTTCAGTATCAAAAAATAAAATATCAATAAAATAAAAAAAAAAATTTTTTAATAGCGGTTGATTAATTGGTTATCGACAGGTACTGCCCAACTTAGTTATCGGTATCGTTTAAGTCCACTATTGGTCGACCTCTAGTCTCTGATGTGTGAGTGTACCTTAATGCCTTAACATACCTTAACGAGTTACACCATTATTTATGAACCAAGGTACCCAACACTTAAGTGTTGACAGTTTTAAAATCATAACTCCCCAAAAACGTAGCAAACATTCATTGCATGAGTGCTTCCTAAAATATAATAAATCATAAATTTTTTTGTTTACATTTTTTATTTCACAATTCCTCTGAGAAAGAATATACCATAATATATGCAGTAAATTATGCTTCCAATGTTGTTAAAGTGGCAGCAATGATCTTGAACCTAGCACAACAACAAAAAACTGCAACGGGTTGGGGTTATCACCTGGTAGACCACAGTCCTGATACAAAAACAGCAAAATAATTCAGTGGACAGAATCAAGTACTTTATACTGTAAAAAATAATAATACTGTAAAAGCAATAATAAACATACAAAAAAATGGCTGTAGTTCCAAGTCTCTAGTTTTCTAAACGTGAACCGCATCTTCTTTATAGCTATAAACTAATCATTAAATATTAAGAATTAAAAGTTAACACTTGTCATCATTCAGTCAGGGTAGTTGCTTATCTGGACCGTTGTAAGCTAAAAAGTTTTATATAACTGTAAATTTGGTAAATTTAAATAAGTTTAAATAAACTGTAAATAAAAAAGGGTGTTTTTTTTCAATGCCAGACCATGACTACAACTAACCAGGCTAGACAAATTAATGCCTAGCCTGGTTCTGGCTGTTCAGGCTGGTCAACCTGACCTGCTAGGACAAGCCTGTAAGGCCTCTCTACAACCATCTGTTTAAGACCAAAACATTTCTTAAAAACAGGATGATCTGTTTCCACTGTGATGTACAGTGCATCCGGAAAGTATTCACAGTGCTTCACTTCTTCCACATTTTGTTATCTTACAGCTTTATTCCAAAATGGATTAAATTCATTATTTTCCTCAAAATTCTACAAACAATACCCCATAATGACAACGTGAAAGAAGTTTGTCTGAAATCTTTGCAAATTTATTAAAAATAAAAAAACAAAAAAAAGCACATGTTTCTTTAGCTTCACAGGTTGCCAGTGGAGTCCTCTTCTTCTCCTCCATGATGACATCACGGAGCTGGTGGATGTTAGAGACCTTGTGCTCCTCCACCTTCCGTTTGAGGATGCCCCACAGATAACTCAATAGGGTTTAGTCCATCACCTTCACCCTCAGCTTCTATAGCAAGGCAGTGGTCGTCTTGGAAGTGTGTTTGGGGTCGTTATCATGCTGGAATACTGCCCTGCGGCCCAGTCTCCGAAGGGAGGGGATCATGCTCTGCTTAAGTATGTCACAGTACATGTTAGCATTCATGGTTCCCTCAATGAACAGTAGCGCCCCAGTGCCAGCAGCACTCATGCAGCCCCAGACCATGACACTCCCACCACCATGTTTGACTGTAGGCAAGACACACTTGTCTTTGTATTCCTCACCTGGTTGCCGCCACACACGCTTGACACCATCTGAACCAAATAAGTTTATCTTGGTCTCATCAGAGCACAGGACATGGTTCCAGTAATCCATGTCCTTAGTCTGTGTGTCTTCAGCAAATTGTTTGTGGGCTATCTTGTGCATCATCTTTAGAAGAGGCTTCCTTCTGGGACGACAGCCATGCAGACCAATTTGATGCGGTGTGCAGCGTATGGTCCGAGCACTGACAGGCTGACCCCCCCACCCCTTCAACCTCTGCAGCAATGCTGGCAGCACTCATACATCTATTTCCCAAAGACAACCTCTGGATATGACGCTGAGCACATGCACTCAACTTCTTTGGTCGACCATGGCGAGGCCTGTTCTGAGTGGAACCTGTCCTGTTAAACCGCTGTATGGTCTTAGCCACCGTGCTGCAGCTCAGTGTCAGGATCTTGGCAATCTTCTTATAGCCTAGGCCATCTTTATGTAGAGCAACAATTCTTTTTTTCACATCCTCAGAGAGTTCTTTGCCATGAGGTGCCATGTTGAATTTCCAGTGACCAGTATGAGGGAGTGTGAGAGCGATGACAAATTTAACACACCTGCTCCCCATTCACACCTGAGACCTTGTAACACTAACAAGTCACATGACACCAGGAAGGGAAAATGCCTAATTGGGCCCAATTTGGACATTTTCACTTAGGGGTGTACTCACTTTTGTTGCCAGCGGTTTAGACATGTGGGTTGAGTTATTTTGAGGGGACAGCAAATTTACACTGTTACACAAGGTGTACACTCACTACTTTACATGGTAGCAAAGTGTCATTTCTTCAGTGTTGTCACATGAAAAGATATAATCAAATATTTACAAAAATGTGAGGGGTGTACTCACTTTTGTGAGATACTGTATGTCGGAATTAATCTTGGAGAGTCTAGCTTTGGACCAATGCAGACGGTGAACAATTTTAAATTGGACAACTGTGTGTCTGAGACATATGGAGGAAGAGAAAATCCCCTGGATTACTTTGCGCCAATCATTATCCGAAATTGATTCGCCTAAGTCCATCTCCCATTTATTCTTAAGGAGATCTAGGGACGACAAATCATGCATGCTGAGTAGGTCATAGATAACCCTTATTGTCTGCTTCCTGGCCAGTTTACATTTAAAAATTGCATCCAACAGCGAATTGGAAGGGCAAAATGGGAAGGTGTCTGAATTTAAGGCCACAAAGCTCCTAAGCTGCGAATATTTATAAAAATGCGATCTGGGAATGTCATATTTTAGCATTAGCTGCTTGAATGAGACAAAAACACCATCAACATAGAGATCAGACAGTAAGACAGCCCCCTTTCTAGACCAAGTAATGAAAGTCTTATCCAACAAAGATTGGATAAACAGATGATTCTTTGCAATTGGCCCCGTGAGTGACAAGTCCCCAAGAGAGAAAGATCTTCTAAACTGATTCCAAATTTTGATTGAGTGTACAACAACTGGATTAGAGGTAAAACTAGACAGAGCTTGTGTGAATGGTAATTTAGCACACAGTAGGGCCGCTAGGGAGGTGGACGCAATGGATGCCCCTTCCATAATTGTCCATCCAGGGGCTGCCGCACTCTCCCCCATCCAGTACAACAGCAATCTTATATTAGCTGCGCAGTAGTAGTACATGAAGTTCAGGAGTGCCATCCCTCCCTTCGCTCGAGGTCTCTGCGATATATGCCTTTTGATCCGCAGTGGCTTTTTGTTCCAGATAAAGGCTGATATCTGATTGTTCAATTTTTGAAAAGAAGGATTTTGTAAGAAACACTAGGAAACACTGGAAAACATAAAAATTTAGGCAGCTCATTCATCTTTATAGTATTGATTCTGCCCCCAAGGGAGAGAGGCAGGAGGTCCCACCGCTCATTATCCTGCTTCAGATTAGATAACAGGGGCTGATAATTAGCTAGGTATAGATCTTTATAACTATGTGTAAACCACACCCTGAGATACTTGAATTTCTTTAGACTAATTTTGAAAGGGAATGAGTCTAGGGGTACCTGGCCTGCCCCCTCACCTACAGGCATCAGTTCACTTTTTTGAATATTGACCTTATAGCCCAATATTCTGCCAAAAGCCTCAAGTAGGGCCATTAGTTTAGGGACTCTCAAGGGGCTGTGAAATGAACAATAGCATGTCGTCCATGTACAAAGAAACTTTATGCTCTATCCCACATGCCGGATCCCCCTAATGTCAGTATTCTGTCTTAGTGCCACAGCAAGTGGCTCCATTACAATGGCAAATAGCAGTGGCAACAGAGGACATCTCTGTCTTGTACCCCGCTGGAGCTCGAAGTAGGTGGACAAATTATTAGTAGTACGAACAGCAGTCCTCAGAGACGTATATAGAAGTCTGACCCATGATATGAATCTGGGACCAAATCCAAACCTCTCCAGGACGCTGAAAAGATAGCCCCACTCCACCCGGTCAAATGCCTTTTCAGCATCAAGTGAAAGCACTACTTTTGGGGTACCAGGTGGAGAGGGGCTATAGAGGATACTGAAAAGGCGTCTGATGTTGAAAAAAGAGTAACGATTCCTAATAAAACCTGTTTGGTCCAGCGATATAATGGATGGAAGAACCCACTCCAAGCTATCTGCCAAAGTTTTAGCAAGGATTTTAACATTGGTATTTAGTAAAGAAATTGGACAGTAAGAGCTGCACTCAAGAGGGCTGTTGTCTTTCTTAAGGAGTAAGTAGATAACTGTTTCATGCATAGTAGATGGCAGGGCTCTCAAGGAGAATGACTCCTTGAAAACTGACAATAACAAAGGGGAGAGTTCCCTTGAAAACTTTCTGTAGATATAGGTTGGATAACCATCTGGTCCTGGGGACTTGCCACTTTGCATAGAGCTTATCGCTGATGCTATCTCCCTGACCGAGAGGTCCTCCTCCAACCCTGCGGCCTCCCCTGGATCTAAGGACGGAACATGCAGGGTCTTAAAAAATTCTTCCAATACAGAAGGGTCTACAGGTGGGCTGGAACTGTATAGTGACATATAACAAGCTCGAAAACTGGAGTTAATTTTATGACTATCTGTACATTTTGAGCCCTGCTCGTCATTTATTTCAGAGATGGTCAGATTGGCAATTTTCTGTCTTAGCTGGTGAGCGAGAAACTGTCCAGCCTTCTCCTTGTGCTCATAAAACCCGTATCGTGATTTGGAAATAAGATACTCAGCCTGTTTCATCGATAAAAGCTCAAACTCTGTCTGCAGTGACAAACGCCTCTTCATAGAATCTGCAGAAGGTAGTTAGCTATGTGCCCTATCCAGCTCAAGAATCTCTTCTGCCAGTTCTTTAAGTCGTGCAGTGCTCACTCTCCTCTGGTTAGCACAGTATGAGATGACCTGACCTTGTAAATATGCCTTCAGCGACTCCCAAATCGTCAAGGACGACATTCCAGGTGTTTGATTAATATCCAAAAATAAATAAATTTCAGATGCAATAAAACTAATAAAAACATCATCCGACAAAAGCAGAGGATTGAGTCTCCAAGGGCAGTAACTGGATTCCGTATCCGGGATGCGCATTCTCATAGTCAAGGGGTAGTGATCTGAAATAACTATGGTCCATAATCACATCTGGCTATGAGGGGAAGCATTCTTTTGTCCAAAAAGAAATAGTCTACACGGGAATATTTATTACGAACTGAGGAGAAAAAGGAGTAACTCCTGGAAGCAGAGTTACGAAAACGTCACACATCCACCACTCCATACGACTCGAGGAAGAGCTGGATAGAACGCGCCGCAGTTCTATATAGGGCTCAGATATCTGAGCCCTACAGGGAACCTAGAATGACAGCAGATGGGCCACAACACAGATGTCTGGCAAATTAAACACAATAAACGACAAAGTCTGGCACACCCTCCCCGTAACCCCATCCCCACCCCACCCCCCACAGCACCTACAGGAACAGGGTGCTCACCGCACCCTCCCAAAACAAATCCGCACATTCAGTGCTTGTGTGGAGAACTCTATAGAGCCTACTGCTCAAGCTCCCACCAAACCCCTGGTATGAAAAGTAAACTAAAAAAAAAAAAGTATCCTATCACAGTGTAGAAGCATACACCCTATCATAGCGTATATTACAGAAAATAAGACAGCGGTGTTGATCATCCTCCTTATTACAGTAAAAGTCTGATCAAACAGTTATCATCCATTCAAAGTTCAGAGACGATGAATTAGCCAGGACACATTATGCGATTTCATCACAACGAGCATTCAGCCAAATCCCTCTTCACATTTTGGCAGCCAGTCCTGTACAGAATGTGTATTACACTCAGCAGTGGGTAGTAATGTGCTACATTTTTTTTGTTACATTTAATTGAGTAATTTCTTGAAAAATTTTTACTTTTAAGAGTAAGTTTAACTGGCCATACTTATACTCTTACTCAAGTTCATTTTTAATCACAGAAATGTACTTTTACTTTGCTACATTTCACCGCTACTCTTAAATATTAATGAATATATAGTGTTAATAATTAGCTTATATAATGTATAATGAGGTCACAAGTCTCATGATATGCTGCAGTGGTCTGAATGCATCCACAACAACCACTTTTTTAGTGGGCTTAGTCCTGGAAGATAATGGCCGAAGAGGGGGAAGAATGTTGAAGCATGTTGACACATGCAGGGCCATTTCTAGGCATAGGCAGAATAGGTGATCACCTAGGGCACCACCAGCTTGGGGGCTGTGATGAGTGCCTCAACGCCCCCACACCACACGACTCATTCACCCACAAGAAAGAGAGTAGCACGGGAGTAACCTAGCCTGGGTATATGAGGCTGTAGCCCTGAAGAATTTTTATTTAGCCCCAAATAATTCTCCACTTGGAGCAGTTTGTTACTATGTAACTGAATGTCAGTAAAAGAAGACGACAGTGTTGTAATTTTGTATCTTCAGTGAATGAAGTGTTGTATTTTATCTTCAGTGAACAGAGGCAAGACCAATCAGGCAGGGTTTACAGGAAAATATGTGGAAATACTCATGTCTTATTGGCTGAAATGTCTCAATAGAGTTGGGGTACTCGATTTCGGACTCGATAGATTTTTTTTTTTTCATTTTAGGAATTAAAATGAAAAAAAGTTGCAAGAAAAGAGCTGTGTTCAGAAATGAGTTTGTTGTCATTCATAGACAGATTAAAAGATATTCTGACATTTGTTTTAGTACAAGTGGGTGACTAGGAATAGAAAATTGCTCAACTACGAATTCCTGTTTCTCAAGGGTATAAATATGAAGGCCAAATCCTTTAGTCATTCATCACAATGGGTAATACCAAGGAATATAGCTGTGATGTGCGGCAAAAGATTGTTGAGCTTCACAAAAATGGCAAGTGGCTATAAGAAAATAGCACAAGCATTGAAAATACCCGTTTCCACCATCAAGGCAATAATTAAGAAGTTCCAGTCAAGTCAAAATGTTATGAATCAACCTAGAAGAGGACGTGTGTCTATATTGTCTCAAGACACTGTGAAGAGGATGGTTCGAGTGGCCAAAAAATTTCCAAGGATAATAGCTGGAGAACTGCAGAAGTTATTTGCATCTTGGGGTCAGAAATTCTCCAGAGCTACAATCCGAAGTCACCTACAACACCACAAGTTGTTTGGAAGGGTTTCAAGAAAAAAGACTCTACTCTCATCCAAAAACAAACTCAAGCATCCTCAGTTTGCCAGACTCTACTGGAACTTCAAATGCGAACAGGTTCTATGGTCAGATTAACTTTTATCATGGAAAAGTAAAAAAAAATTCTGTAATTTAATTTAGCTTTATGTGTAATGAATCTAGAATATAGGAAAGATCCACTTTATAAATTAAATTACGGAACAAAATGAACGTTTCCATGATTATTTTTCTGAGATGCACCTGTGAGTGTGTGTGTGTGTGTGTGTATATATATACACACACACACACACACACACACACACACACACACAGTATCTCACAAAAGTGAGTACACCCCTCACATTTTTGTAAATATTTCATTATAGCTTTTCATGTGACAACACTGAAGAAATGACACTTCGCTACAATGTAAAGTAGTGAGCGTACAGCTTGTATAACAGTGTAAATTTGCTGTCCCCTCAAAATAACTCAACACACAGCCATTAATGTCTAAACCACTGGCAACAAAAGTGAGTACACCCCTAAGTGAAAATGTCCAAATTGGGCCCAAAGTGTCAATATATTTTGTGGCCACCATTATTTCCAAGCACTGCCTTAAGCCTCTTGGGCATGGAGTTCACCAGAGCTTCACAGGTTGACACTGGAGTCCTCTTCCACTCCTCCATGATGACATCACGGAGCTGGTGGATGTTAGAGACCTTGTGCTCCTCCACCTTCCATTTGAGGATGCCCCACAGATGCTCAATAGGGTTTAGGTCTGGAGACATGCTTAGGCAGTCCATCACCTTCACCCTCAGCTTCTTTAGCATGGCAGTGGTCGTCTTGGAGGTGTGTTTGGGGTCATTATCATGCTGGAATACATGCTGGGATCATGCTCTGCTTCAGTATGTCACAGTACATGTTGGCATTCATGGTTCCCTCAATGAACTGTAGCTCCCCAGTTCCGGCAGCACTCATGCAGCCCTAGACCATGACACCACCTTGCTTGACTGTAGGCAAGACACACTTGTCTTTGTACTCCTCACCTGGTTGCCACCACACAGCCTTGACACCATCTGAACCAAATAAGTTTATCTTTGTCTCATCAGACCACAGGACATGGCTCCAGTAATCCATCTCCTTAGTCTGCTTGTCTTCAGCAAACTGTTTGTGGGCTTTCTTGTGCATCATCTTTAGAAGAGGCTTCCTTCTGGGATGACAGCCATACAGACCAATTTGATGCAGTGTGCAGCGTATGGTCTGAGCACTGACAGGCCGACCCCCAACCCCTTCAACCTCTGCAGCAATGCTGGCAGCACTCGCCATGGTCGACCAAAGAAGTCAAGTGCACGTGCTCAGCGTCATATCCAGAGGTTCTCTTTGGGAAATAGACGTATGAGTGCTGCCCGCATTGCTTCAGAGGTTGAAGGGGTGGGGGGCCAGCCTGTCAGTGCTCAGACCATACGCCACACACTGCATCAAATTGGTCTGCATGGCTGTCATCCCAAAAGGAAGCTAAAGATGATGCACAAGAAAGCCCACAAACAGTTTTCTGAAGACAAGCAGACTAAGGACATGGATTACTGGAACCATGTCCTGTCGTCTGATGAGACCAAGATAAACTTATTTGGTTCAGTTGTCAAGTGTATGTGAGATACTGTGTGTGTGTGTATATATATATATATATATATATATATATATATATATATATATATATATATATATATATATATATATATATATATATATATATACACACACACAAACGTGCACACAAACACACACATATACATACACATACACACACACACACACTTATACAGTGGAGGAAATAAGTATTGAATGCGTCAGCATTTTTTTCAGTAAATATATTTTCTATTGAGGATTCAAGTCAGGTGATTGACTGGGCCATTCTAACACTTTGATTTTTATTCTCTGAAACCAATTGAGAGTTTCCTTTGCTGTATGCTTTGGATCGTTGTCCTGCTGGAAAATCCACCCACGTCTCATTTTCATCATTCTGGTGAATCGATTCTTCTCAAGAATCTCCCATTAAAGGGCTTCATTCATTGTTCCTTCAATTATATGAAGTCTACCAGTACCATGCGATGAAAAACAGACCCACACCATGATGCTTCCACCTCCAAACTTCCCTGTTGGAATAGTGTTTTTAGGGTGATGTGCAGTGCCATTTCTTCTCCAAACATGGTGTTATTATGGCAGCCAAAAAGTTAAATTTTGCTCTCGTCTGACCAGACTACACAATCCCAGTATTTCATAGGCTTGTCCAAATGAGTTGTAGCAAACTTTAAACGAGCTTCGACATGCATTTTCTTTAGTAATGGAGTTTTATGGGTGAGCGTGAGTAGTGGAGTGCATTGCCTATTGTTTTCTCTGTGATGATGGTACCTGCTGCCTCAAAGTGTTTCTAGAGCTCTTTCCTTGGCTCTCGGGCTACTCTTCTGACTATTATTCTGACTCCATGGTCAGCAATCTTGCGAGGAGCTCCTGCGTATTGCCGGTTTATATGACGGAGTGATGTTGTGTCCACTTGGCCCCAATGGTGCTTACTGGAGGATTCAGAAGTTTTGAAATATATCTGTATCTGATTCCATCAGTATGTTTTGCAACATGTGAAGGTCTTGGGAGAGCTCTTTGCTTTTATCCATCATGAGATGTTTTTTGTGTGACACCTTGGTAACGAAAAGCCTTTTTAAAGACCATCAATTTACTAACCCAGATGATATTAATTTGCACAGATAAGAGGTATAATTACTTATGGATTTCAAATGGTTCCTTGCCTTGGAGAACTGCTTTTTCTGAGCTTGTTCAATACTTTTTTCCTGTGTAATTCCACTTTATTACACACAACTTTATTTATGGACTTTAATGTTGTGAATTCTTTATATTTACAGATTTCTTGAGTTAATACTAATGTCTTGTGAAAACTTCATGTGAATAGCCTCATCAGAAAAATATTTACTGAAAAAAATGTTGACGCATTCAATACTTATTTCCCTTACTGTATATGTGTGTGTGTGTGTGTGTGTGTGTGTGTGTGTGTGTATACATACATACATTATAAATAAATCGAACATTTTACAGAGTATGGCCCAAGCTCTAGTCATCTCTTTAAAACCTGGTTCATTCCTGCAGAGGTATCAGTGATGGTGTTGGAAGGGTGAACGGTGTTGTTGCTAGAGGGAGTATTGGTGTTGACCGAGGCACAAGTAGGCCTGACAGGTGTAGAAACTGGGGTGTGGTGACCAGCTGACAACTCCCTAGAGATGGCTGTTACTAGAGCCTAAGCCATACTCTCTATAATGTTCTATAAAAAAATTTAAATATATAAATTATACGTTATAATTAATTTTTTATAATAAAATGAAAATATAATAAAAAAATTTATATAATTTTTTGGCGTGAGAGGCCGTCTCTTCGACCTCGGACAGGAACTTCGCTTGAGAGTTCGTCTCGTTGACCTCTAGCAGGAACTTGACTTTATGCTGAAGCTCTAGAGATGAGACTGCTTTGTGGGTCTCATGCTGGAGCTCTTGGGATGAGACCACCTCGTGGCTCTCATGCTGAAGCTCTGGGGATGAGACCGCCTCGTGGGTCTCATGCTGGAGCTCTGGGGATGAGACCACCTTGTGGGTCTCAGGTTGGAGTTTTGGAGACGAGGTCGCTACGTTGACCTCCGGCTGGAGCTCTGCAGGTGAGACCACTTCGTGGGTCTGAGGTTGGAGCTCTGTGGAGGAGGTCACCACACTGACCTCCAGCTGGAGCTCTGCAGGTTAGACCACCTCGTGGGTCTCAGGTTGGAGCTCTGCTCTTGCTTTCTTGTGGAGCTGTTGGAGGGCACGCAAGCTGCCCTTGAAACATTCATGAGCGCTGAAACATGATCCGGGTATCCCAAGTTTATTACAAGTGGGACATTGTAGCTGCCTTGGGTAGTCACACAATCCATAATTCGGATCCGGGAGGTCTATGTCAGTCCACTGGGGAACCTGGACTAACATGAAGGGTGGCCAGACATCTCCATGTACTCTGGCGTGACACTCTCCTTGCTCTCCTGCTGCTTCCATGTTGAAGCGAAGTATTCTGTCATGTCTTCCACGTAATGAAGGTTAGGATGGATGCAAGTGCAGATAAGATCTTTTAATAAAGAGATGCAGTCAGACAAATCCAAATCATGAGACAATAGCGTGGTCAAGAAACAGGCAATGGGTCAGGTGGTCTTTAAACAGTCATGAACTAGGCAAGGCAAGAATCGAGAATGAGGAACAAGAGGCAAGATGAATGAACATGAAACAAAATGAGGAACAGGGTACACTTGGTACGGTGATAACACTCAATACTTCGCAAAGAGTGAATGCCTCAAAAATCCTTTTAAACTGTGGCGTGATTGTGTGATAGATGGGATGCAGTTGTGCATGATTAGAATGTATGAATGTTCTGGGTAGTGGTTATTATAATTGTCACCACCATTCACCCCACTAGCGACAGCCCTGATCACATGTGCTCTCTCGCTCACTCGCTCTTTCCTTCTTTCTTTTTTCTTGCTCTCTCTCTCTTTTTCTCTCTCTCACCCCAATAACTGCAAATCGATGGCTCCACTTCATGTCATGGCTGCATTACCACCTTGGGTGTGCGTTATTTTTCTAATAATTCAAAGGCCTGTCATCAATTATTACTTATTTATTTCTGGAAAATTGAAATTGTCTGTCATTTTGGGTTTTCTTAAATGTGTGTGCTGTGACAGTAGGCTAAATTTTCCGTTATATCAAGTAACTTGGCAAAGTGATATAGAACTGTAATGCGGTCAAGACCTGACTGGAACTACTTTAGCTGTGCATACACTGAAAATTAATTGCACACCTCAGAACGTCTGTCAGCCAATCAAAATGGAGAATTCAACAGCGCTGTATATATCTACACGTTTGTTAACCCCTCCTTCAACCCTTCTATAAACAAACAAGTAACCTCAGGTTAAAAAAAAAAAAAATACAACAGATTTCAACATGTAGTCATTTTTTAACAAAAAGTAAACCAACATTCAGAAATATTAAGTAAATCCTTCATACTTTCATAACCATTAAGAGAGTAATTATAGCCAAGTATTACTAATGAAATGCACAAGATAAATATCAAGAAGTGTGACTACTTCTCTAAAAGCAGAATTTTTGACAGTTTGGTGTTCTGGAGCACTCAGTTATGTGTCTACATCATGCCAAGAAGAAGGGACATCAGCCATGACTTCAGAGAAGCAATTGTTCATGCTCATGAATCAAGGAAGGGTGATAAGGCCATCTCCTTTTGAAATTCACCATTCTACAGTGAGAAGGATTGTTTACAAATGGAGAGCCTTCGAGACAGTTGGCAATCTTCCCAGGAGTCAGTGTCTCAGCAAATTCAGTCCATGGTCAGACCAATTGTTGCTCAGAGATATAAAGAAAAATCCAAGAGCTACATCATGTGACCTACAGACCTCTGTGAGTACATTAAATGTTTAGGTTCATGATAGCACAATCAGAAAAATGACTGAACAAGTATGGCTTTCATAGAAGAGTGGCTATGAAAAAGCGTCTTCTATCCAAAAAGAATATGGCAGCATGACTTAGGTTTGCAAAATTGCATCTGAACAAGCCACAAAAGTTCTGGAACTTTTGACTGATGAGACCAAGTTGGAGATGTCTGGTCATCATGCACAGTGCCATGTTTGGCAAAACCAAACACAGCGTATCACAAACACCTCATACCAATTGTCAAGCATGGTGATGATTTGGGCTTGTTTTGTAGCCACAGAACCTGGGAAACTTACAGTCATTGAGACAATAATGAACTCCACTTTATAGAATATTCTTGAAACAAATATAAGGCCATCTGTCCAGCAGCTTAAGCTTGTCCAAAATTGTGCCATGTAACAGGACAAAGATTGTAAGCATACCAGCAAATCAACAAAAAAATTAAGGTGTTGGAATGGTCAGATCAAAGTACAGTCCTCAACCCCATTAAGATGTTGTGGCGGCATCTTAAGAGAGCTTGCATAAATAAATGCCCTCAAACATCAATGAAGTGAAGGAGTGTTGAAAAGAAGAGGGGGTCAAAAACAATGTGAGAGAAGTTTGTTCTTACACACACACACTCAGCAAAAAAAGTCCCTTTTTCAGGAGACTGTATTTTAAAGATAATTTTGTCAAATCCAAATAAGCTTTACAGATCTTTATTATAATGAGTTTAAACAATGTTTTTCATGCTTCTTCAGTGAACCATAAACAAAAATTGTACATACACCTGTGGAAAAGTCCTTAAGACACTAACAGTTTACAGGCGGTAAGCAATTAAGGTCGCAGTTACAATAATTTAGGACATGAAAGATACCTTTCTATTGACTCTGAAAAACACCAGAAGAAAGATGTCTAGGGTTCCAGCTCACCTGTGTGAACATGCCATAGGCCTGCTGCAGGGAGGCATGAGGACTGCAGATGTGGCCAGAGCAATAAACTACAATGTCTGTAATGTAAGACGCCTTAGACAGTGCTACAGGGAGACAGGAAAGACAACTGATTGTCCTTGCAGTAGAAAATTACATGTAAGCATGTGTTCCCCCAGACGTGATGGAGAACTTGCAAATGCCTTGGTAGAAGAGTGGAGTAACATCTCACAGCAAGAACTGACAAATCTGGTGCAGTCCATGAGGATGAGATGCACTGTAGTACTTAAAGCAGCTACTTCAAATTAACTGCTAATCCTAGAGGTTCATATACTTTTCCCACTCACAGATATGCAATACTGGATCATTTTCCTCAATAAATAAATGACCAAATATAATATATAATTTTTTTTCTCGTTTGTTTAATTTGGTTCTCTTTATGTACTTTTAGGATTTGTGTGAAAATTTTATGATGTTTGAGGTAATATTTACGCAGATATATAGAAAATTCTAAAGCATTCACAAACTTTCAAGCACCACTATATATACATATATATGTGGATATGTGGGTGTATATATATGTGTGTGTATATACATATGTGTGTGTGCACACACACACACACACACACACACACATTATATATATATATATATATATATATATATATATATATATATATATATATATATATATATATATATATATATATGGTTATTTTCTCAGTCTTGGGTAGTTTTGGGGTAGTTTTGTGTAGTGGCTGGGTAATTTTCACTGACAGCTGAATAAATGCACCCCTCTCCCACCCCGACACGTCAGCCCAGCTCCTTAGGTCAAATCAATTCAGCGCAGGCTGTTTGAATTCACCTTAGGTGGAGGTAGCAGTTTTCACATGGACAGACTGTTAGATTTATTTGGAGAAAGAAGGTTCGTATCAATATAATTATCCATAAAACAATTAGGCTGCTGTACACTAGAAAAAGCAAAAATGTGCAATAACAGTACAGTTTACAATCCATTAAATGCACTGCTATGTTCATTAGCTTTGGCTTACTGTAATGCCCACTGGATCGTAAGTTGGTTACTCAGTTTTTTGGATGTTTTAAACGTCTCCCTTGATCAGAATCTGACATTTTCCTCTTAAATATATGACTTATTTGAGTCATTTACATCAAAGACTATATATAAACACCACTTTAGCAGATCTAGAAATACATTTCTGAACACCTTGGGCATAAATAAAGGAGATACCATGTTGACATATTTCTTTATAATGTGGTATATTTGACATTTTCAAAAAGTAAAAATAACCCTGAAAATATTCGTTTCCACAACGAATACTGTGTCAAAGAAATGGCTAAACAACCGTGTTAATTTAAGCATGCTGACATTAACCACTGGCGTTGGCAACCACAAAACATCATGAAATAAAGGTTTGTCTCACTACCTGAAATATGTCATTGGCACATTTCCGGCAGAGGTTGTGTTGGCAGGGTAAAATCACCACCGGCTTAGTGAACATCTCGAGGCAGATCGGACAGATTAGTTGCTTTTCCAGGCTGTCCATGGTGTCACGGGTTCTGGAATACGATTGTTCAAAGAAACCGACTCGTGACTCACACCGAGAGAAATGGACCCAAGCTATATCTTTTTCTCTGTTACCGGCAACAACGACCTAGTTCTGGCAACGAAATAAAATTTGTTAATAGTGCCGTGTCACTGCCTGAGGAATGTGTCGTCCAAGCCCTGAACTTTTCCTCCCCCTCCCGCAGTGTCACGGTGCGCACTCTGTTTTTAGCACACACACATCTACGCTGTCATGTTTTCATGACCATATTTGAAAAGTGACTACTTGAGGCCAGACAAAGCGTGACATCGACCCTTCCAGTTACGAACCTCTGGATATGTATGCCTGCATGTATGTATGTATGTATAGATAGATAGATAGATAGACAGATAGATAGATAGATTGATCTCTCTCTCTCTCTCTCTCTCTCATATATATATATATATATATATATATATATATATATATATATATATATATATATATATATATATTAGAATCTCACAGAAGTGAGTACACCCCTCACATTTTTGTAAATATTTGATTATGTCTTTTCATGTGACAACACTGAAGAAATGACACTTTGCTACAATGTAAAGTAGTGAGTGTACAGCTTGTATAACAGTGTACATTTGCTGTCCCCTCAAAATAACTCCATACACAGCCATTAATGTTTAAACCACTGGCAACAAAAGTGATAACACCCCTAAGTGAAAATGTCCAAATTGGGCCCAATTAGCTATTTTCCCGGCCCGGTGTCATGTGACTTGTTAGTGTTACAAGGTCTCAGGTGTGAATGGAGAGCAGGTGTGTTAAATTTGGTGTCATCGCTCTCACTCTCCCTCATACTGGTCACTGGCACCTTATGGCAAAGAACTCTCTGGGGATCTGAAAAAAAGAATTGTTTCTCTACATAAAGATGATCTAGGCTATAAGATTGCCAAGACCCTGACACTGGGCTATAGAACGGTGGCCAAGACCATACAGCGGTTTAACAGGGCAGGTTCCACTCAGAACAGGTCTTGCCATGGTCGACCAAAGAAGTTGAGTGCATGTGCTCAGTTTCATATCCAGAGGTTGTCTTTTGGAAATAGACCTACGAGTGCTGCCAGCATTGCTGCAGAGGTTGAGGGGGTGGGGGGTCAGCCTGTCAGTGCTCAGACCATACGCTGCACACTGCATCAAATTGGTCTGCATATCTGTCGTCCCAGTAGGAAGCCTCTTCTAAAGATGATGCACAAGAATGCCCGCAAACAGTTTGCTGAAGACAAGCAGACTAAGGACATGGATTACTGGAACCATGTCCTGTGGTCTGATGAGACCAAGATAAACTTATTTGGTTGAGATGGTGTCAAGCGTGTGTGGTGGCAACCAGGTGAGGAGTTCAAAGACAAGTGTGTCTTGCCTACAGTCAAGCATGGTGGTGGAGGAGCACAAGGTCTCTAACATCCACCAGCTCCGTGATGTCGTGATGGAGGAGTGGAAGAGGACTCCACTGTCAACCTGTGAAGCTCTGGTGAACTTCATGCCCAAGAGGGTTAAGGCAGTGCTGGAAAATAATGATGGCCACACAAAATATTGACAATTTGGGCCCAATTTGGACATTTTCACTTAGGGGTGTTCTCACTTTTGTTGCCAGAGGTTTAGACATTAATGGCTGTGTGTTGAGTTATTTTGAGGGGACAGCAAATTTACACTGTTATACAAGCTGTACACTCACTACTTTACATTGTAGCAAAGTGTAATTTCTTCAGTGTTGTCACATGAAAAGATATAATGAAATATTTACAAAAATGTGAGGGGTGTACTCACTTTTGTGAGATACTGTATAAGATGACTACTTTAACAAAATAAGCATAAGGTTGGTTCAAATCATGCACATATGTTTATAACCTGGTTTGGTAATTTGGGACAGCATGAATCAGGTCAATTGTCTTAAAATACAATAAGAGCAGAGAGGAAAAGTGAATGGATAATTCACTTTAATGGATAATGGATGCATGAATGCACTGTGCTCATATAATTATAGAGATTGGTGCTGATGTTTTTTAACCCTGTGTTATGCTGTTACTGCAAGATATGAATTATAAAACTTACCTTTTAGTGGTACTTTTACCGTCACTTTTTATTTAATCCGTTCATGCTATATTTAAAAGAGTATTTAGGGTTATGAATTTGGAAAATATTTTCTTAACCTGTTATTGTTGGTATTTCTGTAAGAAAAAATTTATAAAACATTGCTAAATAATTTTGCCACATAAATCAATTGCATTTTAAACGTGTCATTGACAATGAAAGTAAAGGCCCAAGCCAATGAAAATATGTGTCCCAAATGATCAAGCATATTGTCCCAAATTACATCATAAAATAGATTTCTGTCAGTTGTGACAAAAAAAATTAAGAAGTGGGCGTGTTTGAAACTATAGTTGGTAACCACTGACGACTGTCCGCACTAGTCACTGCAACAACGCGCATGTGTGTTATGAAACGTGAGTGGCTGATTAGAATGCCCCTTTTGCCACTTTTCCACTGCATGGTACGGCTCGACCTGACTCGATTCTGCTCGCATTTTGGGGGCTTTCCACTGTGGATAGTACCTGGTACCTGGTACTTTTTTAGTACTACCTCAGTCTAGGTTCCAAGTGAGCTGAGCCGATACTAAATGTGAGCCATGCACTGAGGGAACAAGGATTCTCCTTAACGAGTGGTTCTGTATTTTGCTTGAATAAATGTGTCATTTAATACATACTTTGCGTATGGTAATATTCTATTAATTGAAAATTAAGTATCATTGATATCATTACAGATAAAATTACAACAAAAGTTTCTGTCTTAGATTTTTACATCTCGCTGGTTACCAATTTCCACACAGGCATTTATCGACGTCACTCCTGTTGCAGTAGAATCTAACTTAGTCATATAGAGCACTAGAATAGGTTCTAGAATGCCATTATTTTAAATCCTTAATAGGGTCCATGTTCAGTGAACTGGAAAGGCATTTGGAATATAGCCTGACCGTGTATTTGTGCAGGGCTTCAATAAAACATTATTTCTGTGTGAAGGCAAGTGGAAGATGGCACCCACGTTGACTGCACTAAACTGCAGTGGAAAAGTAAGCTCAGAAAAGTAGAGTGAGCGAGTTGAGTTGAGCCGAGCCATACCGTGCAGTGGAAAAGTGGCTATTTATTCTTGGTGACAGAGCCATTAGTGCAAACATCGTTACAAGATGTGTAGCATCTTGTCACAGCCTGACGGACAACCAGACCTCTATATCAACCCTCTCCACCACCACCTACATCCACCCAAACCCTGCCTTCCATCATAAACACCCATCCACTCTAACCCCTCCCATCATCATGAACACCCACCCACCCTAACCGCTAAGCCACCACAGCCCCATCTCAGCTGGAAGCTGATGTGGTTTGCTTTTCTATGTTAAGGTTACATAGACTTGTGTCCAACATTGTAAACAAAAAAAATGTAAGTCCCTTGCATTAATGAATCAGCTGTTTCAAACCTTATCCCTGTGTTCCTGTGTTACCATTAATGTATATGATGTTGCATCTAGTTATTAATTTTGCTAAATATTTAGCATCTTAGCATCTGTTTATTAATTTATTTTTTGTTTTGTTGTCAGAAAGTCATGTATATAAGAATGGTGGCCTTAACTTTTTAGATTTCAACAATCATACATTTAACTTAACTGGATTAAGCATCAATAATAATAATAAATAAATAAAACTCACTTCTTTCTGGAATTTTATTGACTCCGCCCACATGTGTCACCTCGCCCCATCGTCCAGACTGCACTCTGGCGCTACTCCTGAATTTTGACTCCCCCGCCCCCAGGTTCTCAGTATAGTCTGAGTCACTGATACTTTGCTGGGCTGAAATACTCTTTCTGGTCTGCTTGCGTCATGTTAAACCAGACCGTTTATAAGAACAAACCTCTAAAAACATACAAAGCTGGATATATTGGAGGAATTGAAAGCATCCTCTAGTTGATTTCGTCTTTGGAGGTGCTTCACTCTAATTTCACTTTGCGACTGTTTTTCGTTTGCGCTCAGAAAAGCTGGTAAGCTGGCCATTATTATTTTGTTAGAGCACGTCATGTGGGATTGTAGTGTTTGTATGTAGAATGTAGAGACGGTAGCTGTTTATTATTAAGCCAGATACATCATGTCTTTTCGCTTGATACTGTTGCAGAGTTTTGGTTTACGTATTATTAAGTTCATATTACTACAAATACTATAAAATACAGTGTTTGTATGTACTTCTATTCACAGCACTATTGTTGATTGGTCTTTATATTCTATATTCTACTCCACTGTGTCTTTCTGCCTATTTTAGTGACTATTTTATTTTCAACTAAATAAAAATATAGACTGATTTTGAGATGCACACACCCGAGTTAGTAAGTTTATTTATTTTATTTTTACTCAGTTAGCGATTGGTCATTGCCTTGTATTTGTGCTTTAGCATACTCCTGAGCAAATTCTAAAGTATGTCAAATACCTGCTAAAATGATTGTCTGATAGCAACACTTTTTTAAAATAATAATTTCGTAAGAGGACAAAGAAGCAGACAAAAACACACCCAGACACAAACCTCCAACAAAAAGTTCTGATTTTATTTTTAGGTAGTCTAATTACAACTGAGAGATTCTCTGAAACACACACAGGCGCGCACACCTCGCTGTAGTATTGTAACGATATAATCTGGGACGTGAGCAATTAATAAAACTCATGAACCCAATGAACTTCTCTACAGGACATATAGAAATAACAGGAAGTAGTATTGCCTCCTCCCACTTTGCCAGCATCATCTCCAGTGTTGTCAGCCCTGTTTTACCCCTCCCTTTTCCTGCTTCTGTGTGCTTTTGCTCAAGCCCCATCAGGCCCCCCTCATTCTCTTTCTCTTTCTGCACTGATAGTATGTGAAATGTCTGGGTTATTCAACAATGAATTAATAAACAATGCATCATTTATCGCATATTTTGTGCAGCTTTGCATATCCAAACATGGAAGGATCAATTAATTACAATACCCATTGTAAGCATATTACTTAATTATATTTCACACAGAATTTTAACACATCATTAAATAACGTTTTGTTTGAGATCGTGGCAGATGGGGAATTTATACATGTCTCAGGTTTTTCGACAAGAAACACTTCCGCATAGGATACATCTGTGTATCCTAGCTCCTAGCTCTTCTGGAAGTTTCCTCACTCCTTGTTCCTCGCCTTCTCGCTCTGCAGTTAGAGAATTGATTTGTCCATCAAGATGGTTGACTTTGATCGATTTCCGGGTCACGGGCTGAAGAACGGTAGAGCAAGGAAACAAGGAAGCATCAATTTGAGTATTGAGCAAGGTTATTATA
This sequence comes from Ictalurus punctatus, assembly GCF_001660625.3. Taxonomy (NCBI): domain Eukaryota; kingdom Metazoa; phylum Chordata; class Actinopteri; order Siluriformes; family Ictaluridae; genus Ictalurus; species Ictalurus punctatus. The sequence continues at coordinate 8,948,591 of NC_030435.2, forward strand.
GTTTTGCATTTTTCATTAGTTTTTATTTTGTTTTGACTTTGTTTTCAAATTCAGTTTAGTTTTAATTTGTTTTTAAAGCGGGTTTGCTAGTTTAGTTTAGTTTCTATTTTTTAAAAATGCTTAGTTTAAGTTTTGTTTTTATTCGTTTTAGTATTAGTTTTAGTCTTTTGTAATATTGGTTATTTGTCAAGGCCAGAAAAAGTATTGTGTAATAAAAACATCATACAATTTTACAAATATGTATTCAACAATAACACCAATACATAAAATGTACATATTGGCACAAATATGTAGTCTAGGGCGCAACAGTGGTAGCTTGGCAGTGCTGGGGCTTGAACCCCCGATCTTCCGATCAGTAACCCAGAGCCTTAATCGCTAAGCCACCACTGCCCCATCTTAGCTGGAAGCTGATCCAACATTGTAAACAAAAAAATGCAAGTCCCTTGCATTAATGAATCAGCTGTTTCAAATACAGCTTTTCAATATTTCGAGTGTGTCTGTCACAATGAGCAGCACCTTGTCTTCTCCTATACCCCATGCATCTAATGTCTGATCAATGCAGCGAGCAATGGACTCCCCTGTGTGTGGGTGCTCCAATTGGTGCAGTTTAAGCAGAGCATGGTGAACCTGGCCTCCGGGCGGATGATAAAAACAAGCTGACACACCCATGAAAGATGATGTTAATCCTCTCTTGCTCCAACCATCTACACATAGGGTCAGCTTCCTCGCATCCTTAATGATCTCTTTTAATTTCTGCTTTGCTGTATCCATCTTATCAAGCTTGGCATTCTCCTTTACCTTATTAAGGTAAGCAAGATTAACCTTCTTGTGCGCGCTTCTCAAATGTACTTTCAAATTCGTCAGATTTTTCCCTTTAATAAATTGTCCACATATTTCACCACCTTCCACTGCAAGGCACTTGCTTTTATCTGACACACAGTCATATTCAAAGTAATCCCAAATAGGACTCTGCCGCTTTCTTCCGACTGTCGGTACTGCCATGATGCCAGGTGAGCAGCATGGACTATGCTGTGTTCAATTTGACATGGAATGTTGTAATTTCTGTGTCCCCAGTCGGAAATTTCAACACTGAAAGATATTTGCTCTATGAAAGACATTGACAAAGATGAAAACTAAAGACATTTACGCTATAATTGTATTTTATTTTAGTTAGTTTTGCAAACAATTTTAGTAAGTTATCGTTATTTTTATAATGCCTTACAAAAGGTTTCAAAAAGTTTTATTTCAATTTCAGTTAACGACAATTCACACCTAGTTTTCGTTATTTAGTTCGTTTTCATTTGTGATGATAACCTTGGTATTGAGAAGCACCAATTGTAATTCACTGATTCACTCCTCCAATATTTTTGATCACTTGACAAAAAATGGGAACATGTGACTGTTAAATTGAATGTTTAAATAATTAATAGCTCTGAATGGCTACTCTTGGTTTGAGCCCTAGGTTTTGCTTGTGAAGACTGCATTTGTTGTTAAAAAAGGATAAACCAACATGAAGACCAGAAAGCTGTCTTTGGGAGAAATGCAAGCCATTTTGAAACTGAGAAAAGGGGGGAAATCTATCAGAACCTATGCACAAGTATTGGGCATGGCCAGTACATCAAGTCCTGAAAAAGAAAGAAACCACTGATGTACTAACAACCAGACAATTAACAGATCGGCCAAGAAAAACAACAGCAGTTGATCATAAACATTGTGAATGCTGTGTTGTAACACCCCCCCCCCCCCCCCCCCCCCCAAAAAAAAAAAAAAAACAGTTAGTGACATCACCAACAGTCTTCACAGGGCAAGGGTGAACGTATCTCAATGCACCATTCAAAGATGGCTTCAAGTGCAGAAATATAGAGGCCATACCACAAGCTGCAAACCACTCATCAGCAGTAAGAACCAGAAGGCCAGATTGGAATTCACAAAGAAATACAGAGATGAACCACAAAAGATCTGGAACCAAGATTAACCTCTACCAAAATGATGGAAAGGTATGGAGAAAGAATGGATCTGCTCATAATCCAAAACATAGAAGCTCATCAGTCAAGCATGGTGGAGGGAGTGTCATGGTTGGGCTTGCATGACTGCTTCTAGAACTAGCCTACTAATCTTTACTGATGAAGTAACTCATGATAGTAGCAGCTAAATTAATTCAGAATTCTACAGAAATGGAGTATGTCTTCCAATTTAAAGGGTCATGAAACCTCCCTCTTTCAGTTCAAGTCTACCTCATTGTTTTTGAAAAATGCAGCTTAAATGGGCTTGAATGGCTGTGTGAAGAAGGGAGGGGGAGGAAGAGGGGGGCGAGCCTTCGGAACACTCACAATAAAGATGGATAGTGACAAGGTTTGCAGATGAGGCAGAGGACTTCTCTCCTCCTGAAATGGAGGCTAAATGGAGACACAATAGATAGCAGTGCAGGTCCTCTGCCCCTCTATTTGAATCATTAGCCCCTGGCATGACTATGGAGGAAAACCTAAAACAAAACTGGAGGCAGCGCGGATGAGAGAAATGTCGGAATGGTAGCTAGCTAATAGGCTAAAGCTTTTCACTAATAAAAGGGGGACATTCAGCGCGGACTCTTGTTGCATAGTTTTGCACTTGACTGCCTGCAGAGCTTTAAGCAGTTTAATTAGCTCAAAAGGCAAGTAAAACCGTCATGGTTAAAAATTAGACACTTCTCTCATTTGAAGGGATGGAAAGGTCCTCGGAGCTGAGTACTGCATCATTGTGTAGACGCAAACTGCTTTCATGAGCAAGTCCGAAGTCCACCTTTCTCCAATTCTCACAGCTCTCCCGAATAACTCTGAACTCTGACAGCACTGAAACAAACACCTGAGACCCATTTGGACACCTCTCTCATCTACTACATCCGTAGGAAAGCACCACTTACTGTCATGAATAATTAAGAGACAGCATCTTCTCATAGAATAAGAACACGCAGGCTCATGAATAATTATGAGACACTGACACCTCATCCAAGTACTATAGTACATTGCCATGTCACTGCCTGTGAAGTATGACACGACGAGATTTTAAACCCGGAAGACGAAAATAGTGGAAAAAAGTTAAAAAATTAAACAGTTTTCTCCTACAATTAAAATTAATGGATGTGAAGACTGTATTTTATGATGTGTGATACAAACCACCTCTGTTAAAATCTCTTTAAAGAGAATTGCATCCAATATGATTGGGAGGAACTTCATCATGCAGCAAGACAATGACCCAAAAAGCAAAAAGCCAACACAACTAAGGACTTCATTAGGGGGAAAAAGAGAAAGGTTTTAGACTGGCCAAGTCAATCACCTGACCTTAACCCAGTTGAGCATGCATTTCACTTTATGAAGAGGAGACTGAAGGGAGAAACCCTCCAAAACAAACAACCGAAAGAAGCTGCAGTACAAGCCTGGAAAAGCAACATAAAAGAAAAATGCAACAGTTTTCTGATGTCAGTGGGCCACTGGCTTGATGCAGTTATTGCAAGCAAGGGATATGCAACCAAATATTAGTTTATTAGTTTTATAGTGTAATTTACTTTAAGACTGTTTAATTTGCTTTAAGACTCTGTTCCAATACTTTTGCTCACCAAAACATTGGGTGGTCTGATACCAAAGGTGCAGTGTTCCAAGTTTAACACCTCTAGATGTAAATATCAGGAAATGAAAGCTAAAATTCGGATATATCGTCTTATATTTCTCTTCAATCTCAAATCCAAATGTCTTTAAAGGAGACCTATTATGAACCTTTTTACAAGATAGTAATATAAGTCTCAGGTGTCCCCAGAATGTGTCTGTGAAGTTTCAGCTCAAATACCCCACGGATCATTTATTATACCATGCTGTAAATGCCCCTTTGTGGGTGGAAGCAAGAAGTTTTGTACTTCTTGTGGCTGAGAAGTACAAAACAAATATGAAAACAAAATAATACATTTGAAAACAAAATAACAAATTATAAACACAATTGCAAATCTGAAAACACAATGACAAGTCAGACAAAATGGAAAAGGTAGGTATATTTTGCGAATGGATTACTTACCATCGATTGGACGACACATCTGTCAATCAAGATATACAGGAAGTACAGCAATTTGTGCGTACACATGTTAATGTTTTGACACATTAAAATAGAAATGTAACAAATCTTTGACGTGTCCTCTGATCTGTCTCCTGTTAAGTTAATATAGTAACCGCATAACATCATCAAGTTTTACACGCAAGTTGTGTTTCTGCTGAAGCGCTAAGCACATTGTCCGGTAGCCGAACAACTGCATTGGTCCACGCAGCTCTGCTCTTATAGCATTACTTACTTCATTTAATGGGAAATAGTTTTTACTTCTAAACAGACCTGCGTCATTTAGGTGTGTTTTAGAGAGCGCAAGCTAATGTCATGCTGTATTAACAGCATATCCAAAATCAGGGCATATGAATGTCATACCTCAAAGTAGCGCTGAATAAATTCCATTTTCCCCTTTCCTGCCAATGTAAACTTTTATTTTCTAAGATTTAAAGTTTTGCTACAGACAAAAAATGGTTTAAAGTAAACACAGAAGTCCACTAATGTACAAGAAACCAAGTTGTTTACAATTTCTTACTTTCTCTATATCTTGATTGACAGATGTGTCGTCCAATCAGCGGTAAGTAATCCATTCACAAAATATACATACCTTTTCCATTTTGTCTGACTTGTCATTGTGTTTTCTGCATTGTTTTGTTTTTAGATTTGCCATTGTGTTTATAATTAGTTGTTTTGTTTTTGGATTTGTTTTGTTTTCATATTTGTGATTTGTTTTGCACTTCTTGGCGACCAAATTTTTTATGTGTGTCTCTTTTAAATGCAAATGAGCTGCTGCTCCCCGCCCCCTTTCTGGAAGAGGACAGTGCCGTTACAGCTCGTGCTTCGGATACTAAAATTATTCGCACAAAACGTACATAGTTTTCAAAAAGACAATCGCCTTACTGTATTGTGCATAAAAAAGGTGTGGTTATGAATTATACAGACAGGAAGCGTTTTCGGGTTAAAAATGACGACATAGCTCTGGTCTCCGTGAATACAATCCAAGACAATGGTAACTTTATCCGCATTAGCTGTGGAATATGCTAACAAGCACATTCGGGAAAAGCAATTTGCGAACATTCACAAAATATTGTGGGATACTTGCGTCTTCAACAAACCTTATAACCACCTTACTATATGTATATGCATCTACATGGTATATGCACTTACCTAATGCAAGAAAGCTGTGAAATAAATGCTGCATATTTCACCAACATTCACACACATGACTTTTGTTCAATGTTTGTATTATTATTATTATTATTATTATTATTATTATTATTATTATTATTATTATTATTATTATAAAAGAACAACAATAATAATGTTTATTATTATATAATAATAATTTGGAATGTTTTTCATTATTTAACAAGGCACACATTATTATTTTAAATATTAGTAATAAATAATACTATTTATTGCTATTTATTAAATATATTATTTATTAATATTGTCATTACTACAGTGCCCTCCACTAATATTGGCACCCTTGGTAAATATGAGTAAAGGAGGCTATGAAAAATTCTTTTTCAACCTTTTGATCTTTTGTTCAAAAAATTCACAAAAATACTCTCATGCTCTCATGGATATCAAACAGTTGCAAACACAACACAGGATTATCAAAAAAATCTTTGTTAAATATAGATGTGCAACAATTATAGCCACCCCTATGAATTCATATGAGGGAAAATATATTTGAAGTATATTCCCATTGGATATTTTAATTTTTTTTTTTTCTGTTATACCTGGGTGACTGGGGATATAAATATGGGGCAACACATAGACCAAATTCCCTTAGTCATTCATAACTATGGGTAAGACCAAGGAATATAGCTGTGATGTACAGAAAAAGGTTGTTGAGCTTCACAAAATGGGTAGTGGCTATAAGAATATATCAAAAGCATTGAAAATGCCCATTTCCACCATGAGGGCAATAATTAAGAAGGTCCAGCAAAGCTTAAAATGGGCCGTGGTTGGATCTTTCAGCAGGATAATAATCCAAAACATGGTTTACTGAGCACAAAATCAAGGTGAAACCTATAGAAAACCTGTGGGGTGTACTGAAGAGGTATATGAAGAGGTCATATAAAAATTAAGTGAAAAACTGACAAGTATCTGACAAGTACTGATAAATCTGTGTATGTGACAACAATCTCTCATATTCTTCACATATCTGGGCTATGGGGTAGGGTGACTTGACAGAAGCTCTTTCTCAAAAAACATCCAAGCCCAACTAAATCAGCCCAAACCATGTGGCAATAAGTGGAGTTGTCTGAGACAAATTTCAAAACAAAAGGACATCATACCCACGGGCAAGCATGTGGGTGGCAGCATCATGCTTTAGGGCTGCTTTTCTTCAGCCAGAACCACAGGTTTTATCAAGGTGAAGGGAATCATGAATACAAATACCAGCCGATTTTGGTGTAAAACATTCTGGTGTCTGCTAATAAGGTGAACATGAAAAGGAATTTCACCTTTCAGTATGACAGTGAAAGCATACTCCCAATTTAACAAATTGATTTCATAACCAAAAGAAGATCAATGTTTTAGAATGGCCTAGCCAGAGCCCAGACCTGAATTCAACTATCTGTGACTACCTTTACGAGGACAGCAGTAATCTAATTATTGACCTTACTCTGAGTAAGATAATAATGTGATTAAGGTGTTTACATGAGTCACTTTTAGAATACTCCTGTCATGTTCCTGTTTTACATGTTATCGAACATAATAGATTCACAGCCCGCGTCATTACGTCACCGCACCACGCCGTAACTTTATCAACATACAGTTCGTCTTCGTTATGGTACCATATACAGTTTTGGGTCTTTTTATTTAATTTTTTTATGAACGCTTTAAGTGCAGTTAATTATTTGTCATGTTATACATGCTAATAGACAACTGCTTGAAGCCGTGGGCTGCGTCCCAAACCGCATACTTACCTACTATATAGTAGCCGAGATACATGTATTTTTCCCCACTACAGGTCCATAGTAGGCAATTATGTGGTTTGGGATGCAGCCGAACTCTCTTGTTCGCTGTAAAACATAAAACTGCCGTGTGTGATTGTGTCCTGTCGCAAAATGCGGTGAAAACTCTCACACGACCTTCACAATGTGATTAAGGTGTTCACATGTCTGTAATACACGTCCATAATGTGACTAAAACAGGAGTACTCCACCTGTCTTATATTCGATTATTGCTTACTTTGAGTATGACCTTAATTAGATTAAGGTAAGTAAAAATTGCTGTTTACATGGTAGTTTCTTAATCAAAGTATGGTCTTAATAGGGTTAAGAGTGGATTATTGTTGTCCATGTAAACGCACTGTGTGGGTGACCTGAACCGGGCTGTGCACAGGAGATGCCCTTACAATTTGATGGCTCTAGAATGTTTTTGCAAGAAAGAGTGGGAAGATATTGCCAAGTCAAGATGTACCTTGCTGATAGTCTTTTAACCAAAAGACTGAGTGGTGTAATAAAATCAAAAGTATTAGTTTAAGGGGGGGTGCACACTTATACAACTAGGTTATTGTACATTTTTTCCTTTTTTTTCCCTGAAATGTTTCTGATTTGTTTTTCACTTTATTTTTATACTTTTCAATTGCATATTAAAGGTGGGAAAAGACCTGACATGATTTATCCCGATGTATTTATTTTACTTCACAAAAATCTGCCATTTCAACCTGTGACCTTTTTAATAAGAAGTGTAAGTGTGAGTGTGTGTGTCTGTGTATGTAGACTGTGTGTTCTTATGATTAGGGCACGGGTCTTCAATCTTGGGACTGGTCTGGGTGCAGGTTTTCATTCCAACCAAGCAGAATCCATACCTGAGTCTATTGAAGTCAAGATTAACTGATTAAACAAGTGGAATTAAACAGTTGTGGCTCCTGCTTGAGTAGAATGAAAATCTGCACACTAGCCTTTTGTGGATAAGATTGCACATCCCAGGATTAGGGTTTCATGTGAAGATAAGATAAACTTGCCTGTGTATATATTTTGTAGGCTGTACAGCAGTAGGAACTATGGATATATTCTTCAGAGGAACCACAACAAGTTAGTATGATATCCTCTCCTTTTTTCCTTTCTTTTTTCTTTTTTTTTTTTTTACACACACACACACACACACACCGATTGAGTATAGTAGTAATGTTGCTATATGTCTATATTTGTTGTAGGTTCCCCTATAAAAACCAGGAATACACAGGGACGTCAGCCATCCTACAGGTACAAACCAGATGCCGTGTAATACTAATAATATTTACACTCACTAGCCACTTTATTAGGAACACCTGTACCCCTGCTTATTCATGCTGTTATTCAATCAATCATATTTGTAAAAAATAAACATATTACACAATTTTGTAATTGTACTGAAAAACAAAATCTGAAATATCAGTTATTCATAATACTTAGTTGAAACAAAATGAAAGATTTAAGTCTCCTTCAGTACCAATGCTACAGGCTTTTGTACACATGGATATGGATTATCCATGTTATATTATTTCATCCTGTCAGCCAAATCTGTCAAGCTCTGCCAAGTTGGATAGGAAATGTCACTGTAATGCTATTGTCAGCTATGTCCCAAGATGTTCAGTTTTAGGGCTCTGGCATCGCATCTGCTGTGTGTGTTGGTTCATTGTTGTGTTGCTTAGTGAACCTTCACTCGAGTGTGAGGTCCTGGGCATTCTTGAGCAGATTGAGGAAGAGTCTCAAACTTAGTTTCAAACTTCATCCATTTAAGTATGATGGATGCGATTGTGTTCTTCTAGGCTGTCAAAGCTGCACAAATATTTCAGTACTCTTTTCTAGATCTGTGCCTTAACATAATACTGTCTTGGGTCTATACACCATCCACCTTTAAATATCTTGTTTTTGTCATGTCAACACTGGAAACAGCATACAACTACAAAACCCAGAACACAACACAGGCTACAGATATGGCCACCACAGACTACAACACCCACAGAAACTGTCATGTTCACGTTTACCAGTATATTGATCACATACACCTGAACTCATTCACAGCCACACAGTACATAAGGACGCTTACATCAACCAGTCATTGCAAAGTATATGCTCTGTGTTTTCATACCAGTCATTACCAAGCCTTATACTTGGCCATAGTCTCTTCTGGTTTTGATATCTTTCCTGGTTTCACGTTTTTGCTCTTTGTCTAGCCCTGTTTATCCTGATAGTACATCGTCTGAACTTTGCCAGTTATCTGACCTTGTTTTTTTTTGTTTTTTTGTCACACCTTTTGGATCTATCTACATGCTTGACAGATAAAACTTTTGTCTACCTGCACCTGCATCCGTATCTGCCACCTGACAGAATACTTCGCCATCACATGGATGCAGCAGGTGCTCCGGAGTGGCATCAGGCCAACACCTGCACAGGGCCAAATCATTGAACAGCAAATAACCATACCTAATGCCCAGCTAGCACAGTTCTGTACCACCATGTCGGCTTCATGAGCGGCTTCAGCAGAAATTTTCAATTAAATTAAATTTTATTTGTATAGCGCTTTTTACAATAGACATTGTCTCAAAGCAGCTTTACAGAAACCACCCTGCTTCTGCTTACACATTTATAGCACACCCGGGAAAGTATACTAGCGAGCCTGCAGGATGCAAAAGCTTCCTACTCCAGTGTTTACTCTACTTCTCAGGCCAAGAGAGTTCCCAAGCACACCAGATCACTCAGTTCATCAATTTACTGACTGACAAAGCGCTAGCATGGGCAAGTGCTGTATGGTCCCAGTGAGTTCAGTACATGGCTTTATACAAGCACTTCCTTCAACTCTTCCACTCTCCTGAAAGCAAGGAGACCCCTTAGCCTGAAGCAGGGGAGCCTAACTACTGCTGAGTAAGCCTTGATCTTCCACAGGTTAGCTGCTGGAAGAAGCTGGAGTGAAGGTAGTCAAAGCATATTGTCAGGGGCTCAAAGCAGGTATCCTGGCCTACCGGGATGACCAAGCCACCCTTGATTCCCTTATTGACATGTCTATTCATCTATATATCATGCTTCAGAACCGAGGAAGAGTCAAAGGCGTGACCATCCTGATTCCTGAAATCCACCCCACAGAACCCACGCAACTCAACCAAAACAAGCTAACCCCTGTGGAACACCAAAGGCATCAGAAGGATAAATTGTGCCATCACTGTGGCAGTCCTCAGCATCAAGTAGCACAATGCTCATTTAGGCCATCAACCAAGGCACCACATCTGAATCATGACTGAGCTCCCTCCATCTCCCTCCCACTCAGTGAGTCACTCCAGGTTGAATGTTGACTTTGTCACATGTGTGTTTTGTTTTGGTTTATGTCCTGTCTCCACCCATGTCTTGTCATTGGTTGTCTCCCTAATGTGTCATCATTGTTCTCACCTGTTTTTGTTTTCTTTTTAATTAGCTTGTATATTTAAACCCTTGTGTCGCTGTGCTTCTGTGCAATTTCCTTTCAAAGCCGTCTTTGATGGCTCCCTAAGCTAGAGGCCAGCAGAGCAGCCTCCTATGACCAAGTCACACCTGAGACTGATTAGTCTGCCTCCCACTCCATTCTCAAGCCTGAGGCCAATGTTATAGACCCCCATGTTATGCTCTTGCCAGAGGCACACGGTGTGGTCTCCTGCACCATGCTACTGCCAGAGGCCAACAGTGCAGCCTCACAGCAGATTATTGAGCCCTTGATTTGTTACATCAGGTGTCCTTGAGACAACACCTGTTTTGCATATTTGTGCTGTTGTGAGGGATTCTATTCAGGGGGTTGAATAATTTAGAAACTGGAGAAATCATTATAAGTTGCATTTTCAGTTGAATTTGGGGAAACCACTTGAAACATTCATTGTGTTGAACTGTTTCAATTGCTTTTGTTTGATTTGTTCATTGCAAACAGCTGAAAGTCTGTAAATTTTGACAGTAAACCTGATTTGCAATGGGGGTTGAATAAATTTAATTGCAACTATGTACGAGTTCCAGTTTACGTGAACATGATATGAGCAAAGCATAAGGAAAGATAATGTACTCTGCTAACCTTGGTTGGTGACTTCAAATTTGCCTAGTTAGAAAAGTTTTACATTTTATCGGTCTCTCATTAACTGGAGGCTACAGCCTGGAGATTGCTTAGGATGGTACTTTGAAGTACCATGAAACTTTTGGACCTCAATTCCACATGGACATTCTCACTGTGGTTGCTGGGACTACAGTTGCTGCTATGGCCTTAGGACTGCAATTACCACATGCAGTTTTGCACTCGTTTCTCTTTTGGTGAACAGTGGACTAGTTCAACCAAGACTTCATGTTAAAACCATAATGAACTTTCTTTTACTTTTACACTATCTGTTGTTACCCAGATGAGCATTGGTTCCCTTTTGAATCTGGCTCCTCTCAAGGTTTCTTCCTCATATCATCTTAGGGAATTTTTCTTTGCCACCGTCGCCACCGGCTTGCTCAATAGGGATTAATCCACAGACTTAAAATCTACAATCTGTATCTTGTATTTCTATATTTCTGTAAAGCTGCTTTGAGACAATGTCCACTGTAAAAAGTGCTATACAAATAAAATTGAATTTAATTGGTAGTCCTACAAACAGTCACAACAGCAAGTTTTATGATCAATCCAACTTTTTTGTAGTGTATTTTTGTAGGCTTCACAGTTTTTGAAAGTAACTAAGTAATTAGTTATTTGCTGGAGCCACATCACCTCACATTTACCCCTTGTCAACCAAAGAGACTCAAGCCATGAATGAGTACATTGAGGAGATTCTACAACAGGGATATATATTCGCCTCTCAACATCACCAGCATCCACCAGTTTCATTTTCATGAAGAAGAAAGTGGGTGGTCTTCGACCATGTATTAATTTGAGAAACAAGATCAACATTGCTTAGGCTCCCCTGCTTCAGGCTAAAGAGCCTCTCACCAATCTCCTAAGCATAACTGTCTGCTTTTCTTGCTCTCCGATGATGCGGCCCTGTGCCGCCAAAGCCTGACGCCACTCCAGAGCACCTGCTGCATCCATGTGAAAACGATGTACGATCAGGATAAACAGAGCTAGACAATGAGCAAAAACATGAAAACCATAAATAAGATCAAAACCATAAGAGACTATGACTAAATACGTGGCTTGGTAATCTCAATACATGCTGTTGTATCTGCCGCCTGATGGTTTTTTGTTCTGACATGCACTGTAGGCTATGGGGCATTATGTAGAGATATATTGAGTTGACTTTTAAAAATATATTTTAAAAAGTGAATAATCTTTTTACTTTGAAATTAATTTACAAAACCTTTTAATGATTTTTTTTTATTTATTTATAATGTGTTAATGATTTTAGACGGGCTCTTTAGTGACTGCGCTGCAAAAAATGACAGCAAGTGGAAATACCTTGAACATAGTTAAATTAATCTAGTATTTCCTATTATAAGATTACAGTAAACCAAATATAAGTTTATGAAAGGTATTTCAAGCCCCTTGTACCCATTTCAAACTTGAAATAGTTTTGTTCTATTGGCAGATAATTTGACTAATTTTAAGCATTTATTTCTAAAAAGAAGCAGAATTTTCTGCCAATGGAATAGGAAAACGACAAGCTGGAAATGAGAAATGATGTCTAGAAATGGTTTAATGATCTTATGTGTGGTTTGTAATCTTATAATAAGAAATATTAGATAAAGGTAACTATATTTAAGATATTTTCACTTGATAAGATGACTTTTTTGCAGTGTAAACACGTTATGAGCATATCTGCATGTCTCTTTATGAGCTTTTGTGTGTTTCTTTTTTTTCTCTTCCTCAGTTTTGACCCATCATTCCTCTCTGATACTTCTTATGAGTGTTTCTCCACAAATCCGGAAACAGGCTTGGTGCATGTGTGCCGTCGAAGTCCACGCCTACTTGCAAATGGGTACTATGTACTGACAGAAGACAGTGTTGTTACTAACGACCAGGGTAACCTGACCCTCACGCCAACACAGACCACCATTTCCTACAAAGAAAATCTTGCTCGGTCAGTAACGGTGAGAAACTGTATGTGAGTGTGTGAATGAAGACACAGACAAAGGAGATAGAAACAGAGAGAGGAAAATGTACTGTGAACCTTTTACTTCTTTTTTTAATGACATATCTCAAATGTCAACAAAGTTTTTCCAAATGAAGTTTACATTTATGGCTTTTGCCAGACACCCTTATCCAGAGCAAATGACATAGATAAAAGGACATTTCATTTTACATTTAAAGAGTTGAGGGTTAAGGTACTTGCTCAAGGGCCCGGCAGGGGCAGCTTAGCCATGCTGGAATTTGAACTTGTGACCTTCCAATCAGTAGGCCAATGCCTTAACCACCGAGATACCACTGACCCAGTTGAAAGAGACATATGAGTTTGTACAGTCATATTTCTGTATGGCAAAGCTCAAATATGGCAAAAATAGAACATAATTGTAAGAACTACATAACTGTGTTACTCTGGTGTGGATGGGTGCAGAGGAAGACGCAGGAGGCAAGCAGAATGTCAGCAGAGGTCAGGGTACATGTTTGTCACCGCACTTTTTAGCGCACTTTCCAAAACTCAACATAAAGGGACAATTCAACGATAAAGGGGACACCACTGGCTCGCTAGATTTGTCCCAATCAAGGTCCACGTTCTGTGCATGTGTGAATGTCCTGCAAGCTCCACCAGCATTGACACACTCTCTGTCAGTTAGTGGAATCATTAGCCATGCTTCCATCTAAGTTGCGAATTTAACTTATGCGAAAAATTGGAATATCGCATAAAACATTTGTGAATAAAGCACCTTTTCCATCCAATGTGTTAAAGAGAACAAAATTGTCACTATCAGGGAAACTGGCACAAAGTATTAATACAAATGCAAGTTGTTCCAACCTGAGAAGCCACTGTGGCTCTTTATTACAATATAATAAATTACTTGTGCTTCAGAGCATGCAGACAAAACACTATTACAAACCTCAGCTTACCTTGCAATCGGAGGTGGATGCCTGATATTTGGGAACAGAATCGAGAGATTCGTGAGATAGTTCCGGGAGATAATTATACCAAATCATTTCGATGACAGACTTTGGCTCAGATATTTCAGGATGACAAAAACAACATTTGAGATGCTATGCGACAAGATTTGTCTGCTGATTAGTCCAGTTATGCCGATCCACCGTACCCCAGTTCTGACAGAAAAATGCATTGCCATTGCGCTGTAGAAGTATGATAAATCCACTGAATATCCAAACATTAGCCAATTATCCAAACACATGATTTGTTGAGGCAAAGTTATGTAAAAAAAAAATTTATGCTCATCGTGGAATTTATTCAGTAAATGTGTTTCCATCATAGTTTATGCACGTTTTCTTATCTTATATAAAAAAAAATCCATCTCAATTGAAAGCATAAGTGTTTTTTTTTTTTTTAATGTGCATTTTGAAGACTTTATTAACATCTAGTGTTTCCATCCAAGATGGAAACCTGGCTACTGAAAGCTTAAAGAGACACACAAATAATAGGCAGACACCTAGCAGTAATAAACACAGGTGAGTATCTTCACGTGTTACCTGCCAGTTCAACACACATCCTCTCTGTCCACAGTTTATGCTTGACCACGCCCCTGCTGCCACAATATCTTATACTGTATATTCAATAAAGAACAGTCACATCAATGGAGGCAAGCAACTGCAGGCAAACACAAAACTGAACTATTTCTTTGCTGAGGACAAACAATAGTTGTCACCTTGTGACTGTGATCTCATATAGGTAGCCTTTATGATTACAGCAAGTAGAGTTAGTCTGGGAGGGCTAGCCTCATTTAAATCTACATACTTCTTTGGTCCAGCCACTATTTAGGAAAAAGGTTAAAAATAAAACAGGATATTTATTTATTTATTTATTTATTTATATTTTAATTCAGACAAACAAGCCTGAACAAGACTATACAACACTATAACTAAACTCACTGTAACTAATCCACTGAACAAAAGGAGTGAGTACTTGGAAGTAACCATTACCAATCAGTTCACCTTAGTGACTGGTTCAAAAGGTTCTTTGTCTACAACACATATCTAACCATTAAAATATTCCTAGAAAGTTGGTCTTCAGAAATGTTACCAGCAGATATTTTTTGCCAGGTCATATGCCAAGATATAATACAGTGGTGCTTGAAAGTTTGCGAACCGCTTAGAATTTTCTATATTTCTGCATAAATATATCCTAAAACATCATCAGATTTTCACACAAGTCCTAAAAGTAGACAAAGAAATCCCAATTAAACAGATAAGACACAAATATTATACTTGGCCATTTATTTATTGAGGAAAATAATCCAATATTACACATCTGTGAGTGGAAAAAGTATGTGAACTTCTAGGATTAGGATTCATTTGAAGGTGGAATTAGAGTCAGGTGCTTTCAATGACTGGGATGACAGTCAGGTGTGAGTGAGCACACTGGTTTACTTAAAGAACAGTGATCTATCAAAGGCTGATCTTCACAAAACATGTTTTGGAAGTGTATCATGGTATGAACAAAGGAGATTTCTGAGGACCTCAGAAATAGAGTTGTTGATACACATCTGGCTGTAAAAGGTTACAAAACCATCTCTAAAGAGTTTGGACTCCACCAATCCACAGTCAGACAGATTGTGTACAAATATAGGAAATTCAAGACCATTGTTCCCCTACCCGTGAGTGGTCGACCAATAAAGATCACTCCAAGAGCAAGATGTGTAATAGTCTGTGAGGTCACAAAGGAGCCCAGGAAAACTTCTAAGAGGCTAAAGGGCTCTCTCACATTGGCTAGTGTTAATGTTCATAAGTCAACAGTCCAAGTCCAAGAGCAACAGTTACCGGAAACATTTACTTGCCGTTATTATACTGAAAGCAAATGTTCACATGCTTTTGCAACTCACAGATATGTAATATTGGATCATTTCTTCAATAAGTGAATGACCAAGTATAATATTTTTGTCTCATTTGTTTAATTGGGTTCTTTTTATCTACTTTTAGGACTTGTGAAAATCTGATGATGTTTTAGGTCATATTTATGTAGATACATAGAAAATTCTAAAGGGTTCACAAACTTTCAAGCACCACTGTATGTGGCTGCTTACATTTTCAGTCAACCATCACCAAACAGCACAAAGGTGCAATACAGAGTGATCGCATCCAAGCTGTTACAAAATGTGTACGCTGCCTTAGAGCCACTGTGACGCCAGGGTCTTTGTGTACTTATTTATCTGAGCAATTGGTTGTTCTTAGAACAGTCCAACTCACATGTGAGGCATCTGCTCCTGATATTGAAAGTGGAAGCACTAGGGTCAAAATTCAATAACAAATAGTCACTTCACGCAGAAGAATTAGTGAGGTCAGGCACTGATGATGGTCAAAAAGGCCTGGAATGCAGTCTGTGTTCCAGTTCATCCCAAAGGTGTTCAGTGGAGGTCAGGTCTCTGTGCAAGCCACTTGAGTTCTTCCACTCCAACCTTGGCAAAAAAAAGTCTTTAAGGTCCTTGCTTTGTGCACAAGGGCACTGTCATGCTGGAACAGTTTTGGGCCTCTTAGTTCCAGTATTTCCAGAAATCAGAATAATTCTGAAAATAAACATTTAACTAAGAGAAATTGTAAATAAATATAGAATAACAGATTAGACAGATGTGATATAAAGAAGCAATTTTATTAGTACAAACTTTGTTATAGATTTATATTTTATGACTTCTACATTATCAAGTCAGTACAAAAAACATTTTAGATTTCCAAACATAAATTTTGAGCATAAAATTAAATATAACAGGAAAATGTTTGTATGTCAGTAAAAAAAGCAGCATATTATGCAAGAGACCACTTTTCAGACTGCAAATATTATGAAGGCTTCTGGGTTCCCTTTCAAAGGGAACTCCATGTTGCGTTAGCTGAGAGCTGTGGGAAGCGCCCTCGCGAGTGACTGATATCTGAAGCTTGTGTAACATCATGCCTATTTATAGGCCTGCCGTGATCAGGTGACGTGGCATTCAAGCGCATGACGTGATATATAAACAACACCTGTGAAGCGCGCCGTCAGCCTTATTATCTTCAGACAGACTGCATGTCGTTCTTTGTATAATGCTCGTAAGAAGACTAATTTCCTCTATCTTTTCTTTTTTGTCCCTTTTAAAAAATAAAAAGGAGAAAAGTAAGAGGGAGAGAGTTCAGAAAGTGTGTTATGCCTTGCTCCCGTTTCATCACGGGGAGGACTGCACACTTTCTGTGTGAAGTGTCTAGGGTTGGAGCACGGCAGCCCTCGAGAGGTCTGACTGTGCGCATTGTGAATGCCTTATAATTAGTCAGCTCCATTTGCGACTCGCTCTCTTCTCTGAAGCCGAAGCAAGTTAGGTTTCAGAGCCTCATGGATCTGGGCCGGCCTCTGCCTCTGAACCTCAGAAAAGTATGCTTTCTCTGGTGCAGTGGACAACTTATCTAGGGGTTATAAGGATTCTACTATGATGAGGGCATTTCTATCCCTAACATGCGTAGGGTCAATCCTATCAACATTGAGCAAGATAAAGCTGGATCTTGGCATCCCCTCCAGTATCTACAAGAAGAGACTGTTGGAGCTTTTGCACAGGAGACTGTTTCAGTGGTGGCTGAAAAGATGGGGATTTCATCTGAGGACAAAACCTCTGAGAGTAATCAGTGTCACGCAGCGATGCCTACGTGCTCTGAGAATTTGGAAGTGTCCCCGGTTTCTAGCCTTGGGTCACAATCTAGGGGTGTCTCCTTATCGCAAGACGGTAATGACAGACACCTCCCTCACGGGCTTGAGCACGGTCTTAGACCGCTGTCCACCTCACGGTCTCTGGAGCAGCCCTTATCTGGAGTGGCATATAAAATTGCCTAGAAATGCGAGCCATATTTCTAGCACTGAAATTCTTTCTTTATTTTTCTTTCTTTCTTTATTATTTAGTATGTGTAGCTCATACAGTCAAAATGTTATTGCATTTTTATTATTTTTCTCTTTTGCAAAATGAAAAATCATAATTTTATTTTTATTTTAAAATTATAATAAAACTGAGATTTCAAATTCTATTTGCTATACTTGACAGCAATAATAATCTGTATCATAGTACATTTGGTTTTACATGTGTAACTCATAAGCAATGTTATTGCATTTTAATATTTTTTTTCTTTTTTTAAACGAAAAAACCCTTGATTATTTTCAAAATAGAGTTGTCGTTGATAAGAATAATGGAGTATAATATAGTGTGAATGATAATTTTATTTCATTTCTATTTATTTACAGAAATTCTTTAAGCACTTAAAAACAGCATTTTGCTGTAGTTGCTAAGACTAACCCTTGGTTTTATATGGCACAATAATTTTTATATGTGTAATAATTAGGTGTATCATTATTAATATATACGCTATAAAAAATAGACAAATACTTTATCCATACTGTATCCTAACACTACAATAAGTTAGATATCCTGTGAAGTAGACGATTATAAACTTAGTAGAATCTTATACAGTAGCCCAGGTCATGCACTTTTTAGACGTTCCCTTCCTGACTCCATTACTATAAAGCACTGATAACCTGCATTTCCCATAGATTGGCTTCTGCGGGCTTGAACGGGAGAAAATGTAAAAATATATTCAGTTGTACTTGGTTCTATGTCCTCTCAACACTCATTAGTAAGACAATACACATTATGTTCTTTTTGTGTGTTTATTTCTTGAGAAATAGAAGAGAGAAGCTCGAATGTGCAGCAAATGTCCAATATAAACCCAATTTTAACGCAGTGTGCCCGGTTTACAAAACTGAGGGCACGGATTACAAATCTGAGGGCACGGTTTACAGATGGCTGTATTTTTTTTCTTACCTGACACTAGGGGGGCTCCGTAGGTGACTGACTTGGCCATTGCAGAATATTCCACTTCTGCTTTGAAAAACTCCTGGATTGCTTTCGCAGTATGTTTTGGGTCATTGTCCATCTGTAAAATTAAGCGCCGTCCAATTAACTTGATTGTCTGAGCAGTATATTCCTATACACTTCAGAATTCATCCAGCTGCTTCTATCTTCTGTCACATCATCAAACCCAGTGCCATTGGAAGCCATGCATGCTCATGCCATCACACTTCCTCCACCGTGTTTTACAGATGATGTGGTATGCTTCGGATCATAGGCCATTCCAAGCATTCTCCATACTTTTTTCTTCCCATCATTCTGTTACACCTTAGTCTCATCTGTCCAAAGAATGTTTTTCCAGAACTGGGATGGCTTTTTTTTGATGTTTTTTTGGCAAAGTCTAATCTGGCCTTTCTATTCTTAAGGCTTATGAATGGTTTGCACCTTGTGGTGAACCCTCTGTATTTGCCCTTGTGAAGTCTTCTCTTTATGATGGACTTGAATAATGATATGCCTACCTCCTGGAGAGTGTTCTTCACTTGGCTGGATGTTGTGAAGGGATTTTTCTTAACCATGGAAAGGATCCTATGATCATCCATTACTGTTGTCTTCCGTGGATGTCTAGGCCTTTTTATGTTGCGGATCTCACCAGTGCATTCTTTTTTTTTCTCAGAATGTACCAAACTGTTGATTTGGCCATTCCTAATGTTCCTGCTATCTCTCAGAAAGATTTTTTAAAAAAATTTGCAGCCTAAGGATGGCCTGTTTCACTTGCATTGAGAGCTCCTTTAACTGCATGCTGTAGGTTCACAGCAACAGCTTCCAAATGCGAATGGAATCAACTCCAGACCTTTTACCTGCTTAGTTGATGAAGAAATAACGAAGGAATAGTCCACACCTGTCCATGAAACAGCTTTTGAGTCAAATGTCCAATTACTTTTGGTCCCTTGAAAGAGAGGGGGCTATAGATTAAAGAGCTGTAATTCCTAAACCCTTCCTATAATGTGGATGTGAATACATTTAAATTAAAGATGAGAGACTGCACTTAAGCCCATATTCATTATTTAACTGTAACTTGAATGTTTTGGTAAACAACCAAAATAACAAAACTTGTCAATGTTCAAATATATATGGACCTAACTATATATATATATATATATATATATATATATATATATATATATATATATATATATATATATATATATATATATATATATCAGCAAAAAAAGAAACGTCCTCTCACATTCAACTGCTTTTTTTTTTGTCCAGCAAATTTCTTAACATGTGTAAATATTTGTATTAACATAAAAACATTCAGCAACTGAGACATAAACAAGTTTCACAGACATTTGGCAAACAGAAATGGAATAATGAGGCCCTGAACAAAACGCGGGGTCAATATCAAAAGTAACAGTCAGTATCTGGTGTGTTCACCAGCTGCTTTAAGTACTACAGTGCACTTCATCCTCATGGACTGCACCAGATTGGTCAGTTCTTGACTTTAATTGCTAATCTGGTTAAAGTCATACTCAAAGTAAACACAAATTGAATTAAGACAAGCGGAGTACTCCTGTTTTAGTCGCATTATTGACGTGCATTATAGACATGTACTCACCTCAATCACACTATTAATGTCATGTGGGAGTTTTCACCGCATTTTGAGACAGGACATATACACACATGGCAGTTCTCAACCGTTTGACGGCAAATAAGAGCATTACTGCGTCTGAAACCGCGTACTTACCTACTATATAGTAGGAGAAATACATGTATCTCAGCTACTATATAGTAGGTAAGTATGCAGTTTCAGACGCAGCCCATGGCTTCAAGCAGTCGTCTATTAGCACGTACAGCATGACAGATAATTAACTGCACTTGAAGCTTTCGTAAAATTAAAAATTAAACACCCAAAACTGTGTATGGTACCGTAACGAAGACGAACTGTATGTCGATACGTGAAATTCTGGAGGGAACGTCGGATGGCGTGTGCCATTAATTGATCGATGTTCTATAACATGTAAAACAGGAACATGAAAGGAATATTCTAAAAGCGACTCATGTAAACACCTTACTCACAATATTGTCTTACTGAATGAATGCCTTTTTATTGTCACTATACATATGTACAATGAAATTAAGAGCCACTCCTTTTTGTTCCATGCAAACATGTACATTCAATAAACAAGAAGAATAAACAGATAAATACACAGATAAATAAACATGATAAATAAACAAGATAAATAAACAAAATATACAAGATATGCAAGATAGATATTGGGGTGGATGGGGGAGGTACTATGAAATGCACAGTTTTGAGACACTATATACATATGCTGTGAACTCAGTACATGTATTTGTTTATAATGGTAATTGCTTTCGGGAAGAAACTATTCTTAAATCTACTAGTCCTTGTTTTGATGCACCTGTAACGTCTCCCTGAGGGCAACAGATTGAACAGGTCAAAGCCAGGGTGAGAACTGTCCTTAATGATGGTTTTTCCTCTGCTGAGGCAACGGGAAGTGTAAATATCCATCAGGGAGGGGAGAGGGCAGCCAATGATCTTCTGTGCTGCTCTTACTACTCTATGAAGCCTCTCCCTGTCTGCTGCGGTGCAGCTACCGTACCACACCGTGATACAGTATGTCAGCAGGCTCTCGACGGACGAGTGGTAGAAGATCAGCAGCAGATTGGAGTCCGGTGTGGACCTTCTCCACACACTCACCATTAATGAAGAGGGGGGCCAGCTCAGTGTTGTGTTTTCTGAAGTCTACAATAAGTTCCTTGGTTTTCTTGGTGTTTAGAGTCAGATTGTTCTTTGAACACCAGGCTGCCAAGTTTAGGACTTCCTCTCTGTAGGCTGCCTCCTCTCCTTTTGAGATAAGTGCGACCACTGTGGTGTCGTCAGCAAACTTGATGATAAGATTATTGTTGTAGTCTGGTCTACAGTTGTATGTGTAGAGACAGTACAGGAGGGGGCTCAACACACAGCCCTGTGGAGAACCTGTGCTCAGCGTGCGAGTGGAGGAGAGGTGGGGTCCGAGTGTCACTGTCTGGGACCGGTTGGTGAGAAAGTCCTTTATCCAGGCACACGTGAGGCGGGGGAGGCCAAGGGTGACCAATTTGGTGACGAGAATGTCCGGAATTATTGTATTAAAAGCCGAACTGTAATCCACAAAAAGCATCCGGACGTAGCTCTGTTGCTGCTCTAGATGTCTCAACACGTAGTGGACAGCTACGGCGATAGCATCCTCTGTGGATCTGTTTGCACTATAAACAAATTGAAAAGGATCGAAATCTGGGGGGAGGTAGTCCTTGATGTGCTGAAGAACCAATCTCTCAAAGCACTTCATGATAACTGGAGTGAGGGCCACAGGACGATAATCATTCAGGCTAGTGGTGGGCGACTTCTTTGGTACTGGGATGATTATGGCTGATTTTAGGCAGGCCGGGATGACTGCTTGGGCCAGGGAGAGATTGAAAATTCTGGTAAAGATGTGGGCAAGCTGGTGGGCACATGATATGAGCACGTTACCAGGTACACCGTCTGGGCCAGCAGCCTTCCTGGGGTTCACTGCCAGAAACATCCGTCTGACATCGTGTTCCCTCACAGTAAGTAGAGTGGTGCAGGAACCAGAAGGGGATGGAGGCAGGGCTGGACTGGTACGGGGGGCAGATGAGGGTGGAGGTGGGGCTGGAGCAGATGAGTGCTGTTGTTGTGATGTTTCAAAGCGAGCAAAGAACCAATTTAGCTCTTCTGCCAGCATCGCACTCAGGTCTCCTGTTGTCGCCTCACGGCCTCTGTAGTTCGTGATGCTCTGTATGCCCTGCCACACCTCCCGTTTATTTTTGCTGGACAGGTGGGACTCTATGCTCCTCTTATAGGCCGCCTTAGCTTCCTTAATACCACCTTTCAGGTTGGCACGGGCAGCTCTGTACAGAGCTCTATTACCAGACCTGAAGGCAGCGTCGTGGGCTTTGAGTAGTGTGCGGACCTGTTTGGTCATCCATGGTTTCTGGTTTTGGAAAACCCGGATGTTTTTTCCCACAGTCACATTTCCGATACAGAACTTGATATAGTCCAGTACCGTTCCTGTTAATGTTTCTAGCTCTTGATGTTCAAACAAATCCCAGTCTGTCTGTTCGAAGCAGTCCTGTAGTTTGCAGAATGCATCATCAGGCCAGGTGGTAACAGTCTTTATAGTGGTCTTGACACTGCGTCTGAGGGGGGTGTAGGCAGGGGAGAGCAGGAGGGAGAGATGGTTTGATTGGCCGAGGTGGGGGAGAGGTATGGTTCTATACGCGTGCTTAATGTTGGAGTAAACATGATCCAGAGTGTTCGCCCCTCTAGTAAAACACTTAACATGTTGATAGAATTTCGGGAGTACAGTCTTCAAGTTCGCCTTATTAAAGTCTCCTGCAATTATGTTAACACCGTCGGGGTAAGCCCGCTGCTGTTTGTTTATGGTGTTCAACAGGAGAGAGAGCGCCGTGTTCACATTGGCGTCGGGTGGAATATACACAGCTGTGATAATCACTACTGTTAGCTCTCTCGGTAGAAAAAAGGGCTGACATCTTAAAGACATGTACTCGAGGTCAGGGGAACAATGTTTATCTATCATTGTTCCGTTGTTACACCAATTCTCATGCACATACATACAGAGCCCCCCCCCAATCTCGCTATGTCGTCTGGGATGTTGTGCGTGTGATGAAACATTCTCGAAATAGGTATGCGGTGTTGGTCCCCAATATCCATTCTTACTCAGAATAAGATCAATAATTAGATTATTGTTGTCCATGTAAACGTAGTCTGTGTGTGCGCACGTAAACCCTCACAAAATGTAATAAACTTTATCTGCACTCTGATTCCCCACTCTGCCACATTCTCAATTGCCATTCTAAACTACAAAGTCAAAAAACAAAAACAAAAATGCAATTTTCATAGCCAATCTTGAAGAGAAAATATGTAATCTATGTAAAAATTTTTTACTTAATTTAATGAGTTTATAATTACTGGTTTTTCACAAACTGTGCATGCAGTCTTCACATGTGCTCACATGTGCATGCGCTCCGAATAGTCGAGCATAATTGATAAATTTTTTTTCCCTCAAAAAAAAAGTGTTGCTGAGCCACAATGTCAGAACTGAAGTTTGTACCCCTGCCTCATTGTCATCAGAACTCCCTAGTCTCATGTAGTCGCCACTCAATGAAATGTCAGCTGTAAGCTGGCAGCCCCTGCACCTCATGAGTGGGCTTCACATGATCTTTTAAGTGGGTGGGGAATGGATGTTTACAACTAAGCGGTTGTTTATGTTGCAGCATTTTGGTCAGATGTAAATCCAAATAAGGTTCTAAATTTTCCAGGTTGGCATCAACATCACCGCACAGTCAGTGCAGGGAATGTCTAAACCAGAGACTGCTTTCTTTAGGTGGTTAATGTGGATACAGTGAGCACATATTTTCTATAGCTTTCATAGCTAATTTTTTACTTTTAGGAGATTCAGACACTGGCTGTACAAGTGCTGTACAATTCTTTTAGCATAGCTGGTTAATTACACTTTGTCAAAGCTGTGTATTAGCGGAGCCCAGCTAACTTGATAAACATTTTATCCTGGCCAGGATGGCAGTTGAGAGCTGAAACCCCACAGTTTAAAGTGTATGCCATAAGGTGTAATGTACAAAAATGACAGCATATAGCTTTAACTAATTAATGCGTATCTATAGGAAGGGAATAAAAAACCGTGGAGACGAGTCATCCATGTTTTTATATGTCTAATATTGAAGTCAAGAGTAAATTTTACGTGCAAGTATGTCTGCCCTGTTCTAGGTTCTAGTTTTTAGCTCATAGCTCCCGCAGATACTGTGTATTAACATATCAAATCATGTATTTCTCGTTTCCACTTCTACTGGTGTAATTATCATTATTATTTAGCATTCTTAGAGCTCATATTGCAGTTTTTAAATGCATTGTTGTGCGTGCGTGTGTGTGTGTGTGTGTGTGTATTTAGAATTTTCCATCGGAGGCGCAAAGGCAGAAGGTCTTTTGCCACACTCTTGAATGATGTGAGCCAGTCCTTGCTTACTGGAAGTATTTTTGGTAGAGATGGCAGACTGCCCTCTACTGAACTATCATCATGTTTGGATATTAGCAACAGCAATGAACGAGACACCTCTGTCTATTTTACATATGGTGAGGGCTTTGTTGTTGAAAATGTTTTTAGACTAAAGTGTGTGTATATGTGTATTCTGGACCTGTGTATGTCTGTTGCAGATCCGACAGAAATGGTGCTTCTTAAAGACAAAGAAACACTTTTACCAGAGGTGGAGTCTCTCTCTGAAGACTGTTCTACCCCTGTTCTGCCTGCTCAGTCACTGTATTGTCTGATTGATGTCACACCACAATCTAAATGTTACTGCACACCCACCAATCCACCCTCAGGTGAGAGGAAAATGTGCTAGAAGGAGAAAGTGCTACTGTTAGTGTACAGTACAAAATATGCATGAATGCTGTCCTCCTATCACATAAATATGTTGGTTTTGTAATAATAATTAACTCTGCAAGCAGACTCTGTGAGTTGCACATTCATAGAAGTGCTACAATCTTTTGCCCAAGAAATCAAAGGAAAGCAGAGACAACTTTAGGCAAAGGGATTCAAGAGTGATTTGTAGTTTCATGATGTGTATGATTTGACCATAGACATTGGTGGAATTCTTTGACTGTAGGAGGAAAGGTATAGATGAACAAATGGGCAGCATGTTGGCATTGCTGCTGCAGCTGCATACTACTGTGCCCTGTAGCGTTGTCTGTTGCTAGTTTGACCTATGGTTGTGATCGCTACTGCTCTGACCTGACGACAGTTTTTTTCTTCTTGCAATGTAACAACACCTAAGGCATTTATATTTTTCCTCATCAGTCCGGGCTTTTTCTTTTTTTTTTTTTTTACATTTATTATATATATATATATATATATATATATATATATATATATATATATATATATATATATATATATATATATATATACATATATATACATACGCGCACACACACACACACACACACACACACACACCACTTTGTGCAAGTGTAGACAGGTATCACAATGATGTGAGCCAACTTTGGTAAAGATTTGGAGAAGGAGTACCATAAATAATAATTAGATGTAAGCATTATTAGTAGAGATGCACCGATGTATCGGCCGATAATTGGTATCGGCCGATAAAGGCAATTTTGCGCACTATGGGCCATTGGCCGATAGTTTAGAAACATCCGATGATCAAGGCTGATTATATCCTGTCATTCAAAAGAGGGCGGGAAAACACATTGATTTCATGCTGTGTGTAAAGATGTCTCTTGTGTGGAATGATGACAAAACTGCAATTTGTAATCTCTGCACTGCTAAAATTTTACACCAGACGCTGCAGCAGTGAAGCGGGAGTTTCGGTGTCGAGTCTATTTTTTTTTTTATTTGCTGTGCTGCTCGAGCTGAATTAAAGGGCCAGTACACCGTTGTAAGATTTAAATGAAGATGAGTTGACAAAAAAGTATATATTGCACAGAAAAATATATTTGTAGAATAATATATTTCATATCCAGTTAATATTAATATATAAAATAGTTTATATTATATATTACCTGTTTGATGTCCAATGATGAAGTAGAAATGATTTTGTTTGTGGTCAGTGAATGTCAGTCTAACAGGTTTTTTAGAAAGCAGTCAATTAATTCTATTAATATGAATTAATAACATTCAATAAGTTAAGACATCTTACTTTAATCTTCAGAATTTATTTAATATCAGTATAATATAAAAACCAGTTACTGTGAAACAATTTGTTGAAATGGAGAAAATAAAGTTTTTATTTGCATTTCTTTCAGAATTGTGGAATTAATTATTATTAATTTAAAAGAAGGCAAAAAGGCAGAACTATCGGTATCAGCTGATATCACTCTGAATAATCGGTTATCGTATTGGCTGAGGAATTTAGTATCGGTGCATCTCTAATTATTAGCCTGTGATTGTATATTTTGACCATTAGGAGGCGCTGACACAAAATTTGTTGCATAGCCTCAGGTCATGGCCCTGAAGTTTTGTGTCAGTGTGCAAAGTCGTTGCTGAGATACATCCTCGTGTCTTGTTTGGTGGCTTTGATGTCAGATTTGTTGGCTCATTAAGGACAAACCATTTGAAGTATTAAAATTTATTTGATAACTTTTGTGAGGGTTACTATGAAGATGACAAATTTATTGATGATTGGACAAAATTTGTAGGAAGAGTAGCAAAAAAAGGTTTTTTGACAAAATCCAAAATTACGGAAAATCTAATTAAGAGGAAATGGACATAATAGGGTGTGTTTAACTCATTTCGACCCAGGGAATCCATAGATATCTGGCTTTTGAATTTTTTTAGTCACACAGTTCAAATGTTGACCATAAACCTACTTCCAAATTAGACCAAAATTTGCGCCAATGATTACAACTTGAATTCCATAACTATGTCAGCATGGTCTGAAGATGATCTGATTCTATTTTCGTAAAAATCTGATGAATGGTCTAGGAGGGGTTTGAAGAAGTAGGTTTTCAAAGTATTTCAAAATGGTGGACAGCAAGTTCAGCCAACCATGGCAAAATTGGTATTGTTCTCGGAATGACCCAAGGAATCGCTCAAGACATTGTCTCATGACAATAAGCAAAAGGTATCAAAAGCTGTCAGGATTTTTTTAAAATTCTGTTATAAATTTTTCATCACAAGTTGGTGCTATCCTGTTTTTGAGTACCTTCAGGGCATGGTGCCAATGACGCATACCGATTTTCATAACAGCACGCAAAGATGTTCATGAAATACAGCATTTTACGACTAAATTCAAAATGGTCAACACCCAAAATGGCCGGTATAAGAAAATTTCATATCATTTGACTCGGTGTCTAAAGAGACCAGTTTCAGGATTTTAGAACAAACCGTTCAGAAGTTATAAGCAAAAATATATTTTTCATCTTGTGAGCATGTTGTGGCGATGTTCCGAAACTGTGCAGGTGCCCTCAAGTCATGATGGCTATGAGGTATACAAAGTTTGGTCTGAATATGCTACAGTGTTATGATGATATAGCCTCAAGTCCCTTTCGGCATGCTAATCATCAAATTCATTTGCAGTTTATTCGGGAACGGTTTCATAAATCATCCTGAATTCCATAACTTTTTCTCGGCATGGTCTGAAGACCTAAAAAATCTAACAAATGGTCTAGGAGGAGTTTGAAAACGTAGGTTTTTCAGAAAATTCAAAATGGTCGAAATTTTTTTATAATGGAACATGATGTCATAGGGTGCATTCGACTCGGCATGAGCCAATAAATCAGAGGAAAATTTATTTATTAGTTTCTAGCCCTTATGGTACAATTGTTATTAGCGTAAACATGAGTGCCATTTTGAGCAGTTGGTACCGATGGTACTAGATGGTTGGAGAGAGCAACTCCAAATTTGCTATAATTACATTTCTGACATTTCCCTATCTGTGTGTCCAATTTCATAACTTTTCTCTGTAGGGTTCTATGGGCTGCCATAGACTGAAGAGCGGAAGAAGAAGAAGGCGAAAGTTGACAAAAACAATTAGCATGTTGTGGCTTACAGCAGTTGGATACAGTTAATGTTTTGGACACTGTTAAAGTGGTTCCTGCGCATCTGCAGTGCTTGGCCCAAATAATAATAATAAGAAAGTTGATGAAAACAATAGGTGCCTATGCACCTGTAGTGCTTGGCCCCTAAATATATTATTGCAATTCAATAATTCAATAGATGAATATGTGAAGAGAGTTTAGAATTTCTAATGTGAAGAGAGTTTAGAATTGGAACATGTAACTAACAGGTGTTTCTTGTTACCCAGATAGGTCCTGTTAGATTTACTGTTAATAACAATAAATAGTCTGAACATCTACTCTTGGTTTTAGCTTGCAGTTTCACCTGTGAAGGCTGCATTTGTTGTTAAAAAGGATAAGCCAACACGAAGATCAGAGAGCTGTCTATGGGAGAAAAGCAAGCCATTTTGAAGCTGAGAAAAGAGGGAAAATCATTCAGATCCATTGCAAAAACACTGGGCATAGCCAGTACAACAATTTGGAATGTCCAGAAAAAGATAGAAACCACTGGTGTACTGAGCAACACTCTCTGAATGGGTCAGCCAAGGAAATCAATAACAGCTGATGACAGAAACATTACGAGGACGGTATAGAAAAATCCAAAAACAACAGTCAGTGACATCACTAATAACCTCCACAGGGCAGGCGTGAAGCTATCACAATCCATCACCCAAAGATGATTTTAAGAGCAGAAATATAGAGGCCATACTACAAGATGCAAACCAGTCATCAGCAGTAAGAATTGGAAAGCCAGACTGGAATTTGCACAAAAAAAAAAATACAGAGATGAGCCACAAAAGTTCTAGAATCAAGATTAACCTCTACCAAAGTGATGAAAAGGTCAAAATGTGGAGAAAGAAATGCTCTGCTCATGATATGAAACATACAGGCTCATCTGGGAAACATGGTGGAGGTAGTGTCATGGGTTGGGCTTGCATGGCTGCTTCTGGAAAAGACTCACTAATCTTTAATGATGATGTAACTCATGATGGTAGTAGCAGAATGAATTCGGAACATTTTTCTGCCAATTTACAGAGAAATGCATTCAAATTAATCGGGAGAAACTTTATCATGCAGCAAGACAATAATCCAAAACACACTGCCAACAAAGGACTTTATCAGGGGCAAAAGTGGAAGGTTTTAGACTGGCCAAGATAATCACCAGACCTTAACCCAATAGAGCATGCATTTCAACTCCTGAAGAGGAGACTGAAGGGAGGAAACCCCCCCCCCCTCCCCCCCAAACAAACAGCAACTGAAAGAGGCTGTGATAAAATCCTGGAAAAGTATCACAAATGAAGAAACTAACAAAAGGCTTGATGCAGTTTTGCAACCAAATATTAAGTGTTATTTACTTTAATTTATTTAGACTTACTTTTGCGCTCCTGAAAATTGGTGGTCTGATACAAAAGGTGCTATGTTTTATGTTGTTTAACACATAGATGTAAATATCAGGAAATTAAAATTGAAATCCTAAACTCTTGTCTTATATCCATCATTTCATCTCAAACCTAAACATCTTTGGTATATAGCACAAACAAATGAATTGGCCTTGTCATTCCAATAGTTTCAGAGGGGAGTGCATGTATTATTT
The DNA here is from genome assembly GCF_001660625.3 of Ictalurus punctatus. NCBI lineage: Eukaryota > Metazoa > Chordata > Actinopteri > Siluriformes > Ictaluridae > Ictalurus > Ictalurus punctatus. The sequence continues at coordinate 8,978,751 of NC_030435.2, forward strand.
AGCAAATGAGTAACCACTTATATTGGAGATGAAACAAGAATTTTCAGCAATTTCAGGTAATTTACCATAGAAATATAGTGTTTTTATTAACTTTTATAACTGTTAAAATACTACCTATTGCCTCATCTCTATAGAATTTTGCGTGTTTCTTTAAAATAATACTGAAGATGCATGTGCTTACCTAATTTCATGAAGTTCTGAGGTTTTGTTTAGGAATTATAGGCTTTTGGGTACACTTCTTCATGCCCAAATTTTTAAATGACTATATTGTAGCAATCCAAAGACTAATATTCATTAATAAACATTAATGTAGGGAGTCCAGAAAATTGTACTACAGTCCAGAGAATTGTACTTATTGAAGCTGAGAGAAAAACAGTTTTTTAATAATCACATATTTAAAGGAGTCATAACATGATTTCCTTTTGTTTGGGTGTGTAATATAGCTGTTTGTGCATGTATAAGATCTGCAAAGTCATAAAGCTCATAGTCCCGCCCCACCCAAAGGGAGAGAACACTGCTCTAGACCTGTCCAAAACATGTCATTCGAAGTCCAGATTTACTTCCATAACACATCAGGTGCGAAGAAAGAAAGTGAAGCTTCAGTGAATTCAGGTGAAATGTTGCGGCGACGCTGTGTGTTTCAATAATTTGTGTGCAGGACAAATTATACAGAAGTTATAAGCAAAAAAATTCATATCATAACAAGTGGGTGGCGCTGTTCTGAAATTGTTCATGTACCCTCAGGTAATGATTGTTACAATACACCAAAACATTGCGGAGATATAACCTCATGTTAATTTTGGCATGTTCACTGTCATACAATCATGTGAAAAAATAAGTACACTCCATGGAAATTATTTTTAATTTTTTAAAATTTATTTATTTATTTATTTTTACATATTTGGACAAAAACATTTTATTCTCTTTAAAACCGTGCCTATTAATAGAGGTGAGATCAAATGACACATAAAATTTACAGTTTGTACTAATTTTCACAATTTAAATTAACAAAAAAACAGATCAGTCATATGGGAACAAGAACACACCTACATTTTATCACACTTTTAAATCCATAAAATTAGAATCAGGTGCTCAAGATTGGGTGCCAATATTTAGAACCTGCTTAGGGAGTGCAGGTGGAACCTGTCTTATTTAAACCTCTCACATCTAGTGTCTGGTGTTCCTTTTGTTATTGAAGTGAGTGTGCCTACAGCAAGAAGGCTGTGGATGCTTATGAGTCTAGCAAGGAATTTAAACAGATCTCCAAATTATTTGCAATACATCATTCCACTGTAAGGAAAATCATCTACAAATGGTGCAGATTTTAAACGACTGCCAATTTGTCCAGGACTGGACATCCCAGCAAATTCAGCCTAAGAGCAGACCATCTGATGCAAAAAGAAGTTTCCAAGAACCCCAAAACTGAATCATAGGATCTGCTAGTAAGTCTTGCAACTGTTGGTGTCAAAGTTTGACCTGCATGGGAGGTGTGCCAGGAAAAAGCATTTACTGTCTAAAAATAATTTTAGACCAAGACTACATTTTGCCAATGAGCATGTAGGCCAAGACAAGGACTTATGGAATAATGTGCTCTGGATAGACAAATCAAAGATACAGTTGTTTGGCCACAGTAACAGCAGACAGGTTTGGTACTGACCAAAAACAGCATTTCAGGAGAAGCACCTCATACCAACTGTGAAGCATGGTTGAAATGTTATGGTTTGGGGTTGTTTTTCTACCAAGCAAATCCACCAAAGAATGACTCGAAAAGAAGAAATGGAGGGATATGGAATGGCCTAGTTAAAGCCCGGATTTGAATCCCATTGAAATGTTGTGCGGGGATTTGAAACGGGCAGTACATGCAAGAAACCCCTCTAACATCTTGCAACTGAAAGAATATTGCATGGACATGTGGCCAAAAATTCCAGCAAGCCAATGTCAGAGACTGGTGGACAATGATGCAATACAAGACGTTATTTCTGCTAAAGGGGGTAATACTAAAGTCTGAGGCCAAGGGTGTACTTACTTTTTCTGCAAAAAAAAAAAATCATAAAAATTGATATTTCTGTTGAATAACTGATTGAAAAAAGCTATTTTTCCTTGTGGTTTTGATCAAGTATATCAACTTTATTAATAGGCACGGTTTTAAAGATGATAAAATGTTTGATTGTCCAAATATGTCAAAAAAGCCAACAATTTCCATGGGGTGTACTTATTTTTTCACGACTGCATTCGTTGAGATGTTTTATTTATATATATATATATATATATATATATATATATATATATATATATATATATATATATATATATATATATATATATATATATAATATCTCAATGGTATGATCTATCAAAAATGTTTACATATCCATTGTCTGAGGATGAGCTGAATAATATTTGGTGAAGTTTCAACGAACCGTCTAGGAGGAGTTCCCAAAAGTAGGTTTGTCAAAATTCAAAATGGCAGAAATTTTTTCATGAGGGAAATTAAATCAGATATCAGAGAAGTTTTGTTCAGTTTGAGCCAAGGATTCCAATGATATAAGACACTTGAGTGTGTGACAAATGATTAAAAATTTACGGCCATTTAAATAAATATTTTTGTTTTGATCAGTGTAGAGCCTCAGTGTCGGGGTGAGACTTGGTGTCATTTCAAGTCTCTAGGGCTTATGGTTGGTCTGCATGATCAGTTTTAGGGCAGAAAAAATAGTAATAATAAAAATCCCTACAAAAACAAGAGGGTTTCAGTGCTTTGCAGCTGAACCCCTAATAATAACTGAAATAATATTTCTTAAATGTTAGCATGGTGTAACCAAATTTCAAAAAGCTAATTTTTTTTGTTAGTTGAAAGAAAATTGTGACATCACAAGCAAGACCCTTAAGGACCCTTATAATAGTGCACCAAGGTCTGTGAGTTTCTCAGATATATCAGATAATTTTATATCCTAGCAAAGTTAGTTTATATCAAACGGTATGTTCATAGGAAGGTTTTAAACTTCATTACATCTGTTAAAAAAATTATTTAAAACTATTTACATTTAAGAATTTAATTTCAAGGATAAATTCTAATATAGTTGTTCTTTATAACCTTTTTTGGTAACTTACTTATTATAACTTACTTATTATACTTATTAAACTGTTCTAAAAAAGAAAACTTTGTCTAGACAGCACATATTTCTACTCATACAAAGTAACATGACATAATTTAATTAGAACAAAAATTTTATTTAATACATCTAATAGGGAAAGATTGCAAATGGGTTATTTTTTCCCAGTTGCTTTCTGAATGATTTTACAAATTATGACCGTATGAGAACCTATGGACTAAATCCATAATTATATACAGTACTTACAAGCCTATAGAGATTGATGTTATTCATTTGTAAAGGATTTTACTTTAACATGATAATTGATCATCTTTTTCTAGATGCCGTGTTTAGGAAAGCCTTCCTTGTCCTCTTCACACTGTGTCTCTGTGCAAACATGCTTTCCAGGTAAGATCTGGAAAGAAGACATGTGTAAGTGATAAAGTAAGTGGCTAAGTAAAAAAGTGAGAATCTCATCAACTAAAGAATCACTGGATTTTCTGCCATGAAGTCATGGCTGCCATACTTTTTTCTTGTCAGTGAAAGTGCTTCTGAGTAACAGTGCAATTACTTCATATCCTGGCAGATATGTGTGTGGAGGAATTGCAGTAGCAGTGGCTTTCCTTTACCTGATATCATCTGTATGTGAGTACACATACACACATTCACATACTCACATAACCAGCACAGCACATGTATGCACATAGTTATGCTTGACTTGTGAAGTCTCAAGTGATGCTATAATATAAAAAACACCTCAGGTTTTGGTTGTAGGTAATTGCTTTAATAAAGTAAAAGTTCCATGGAACACCCAAGAGGACTGTATAAATAATTTTTTATCTCCACCATTCAGTGGTGGAGGAATTATGTATGGAATTAGGTTGCTTGTGTGTCCTTCCATGCATCTGTCTGAGATTCTCTTTAGTGCAATATCTCAAGAATGAGTGGTTGAATGTTTGTAGGATTTATATGAAATTATCATTGTAACCATCAGATGGGACTATTAGATTAGATTTTGGAATTGTGGAATAATGATACAAATAAGGTCTAAGGTCAAATGTCCAAAATTGTTTTTCTTCAGTAGCTTCCTTATTGTTTGTGTGTCAGGTGGCTCGAAGTCTGGAACAGCACGCACAATTTGGACCAAGACTGAGGTAAGTTGATTTAAAATTCCCTTTATATATAACCATTTATACACTTGGTTTTTAGTTTGACTTTAAGTTCAATATGAATAACATTATTAGTGTGTTCCAAAAGTGCTCACATTGACTTTGTGCCTTTCCTTTAGGACATCACATCAAGAAATAAGTGATGAAGAAACACACAGTGTCTAACAGACACTTACACACACAGTCACAAATAAGCAGAAGTGAATCATTGAATCCACATCTCAAGTATGTGCAAATGTGCATCATTATGGCCAAATGTATTAGCTTTCTAATTTCAGTGATCACTTCTCTCTGTATGCTGTCAATTGTTCTGAAGATTGAATGGTTGCGCTCTCAAAGGAACAACATAACCAGAAAAATTTTACATATGAATTCACTCTTCACTGTTCAATAATTCAATCATACACACTTTTCTGTTCTACAGCTCAAGAGTCTATCCATCGGGTCTTGAAGAGCACCTGACAGTAGTGTACAATGAAGGAACGTGTAGCTATGGAATAGAAAATGGAAGTTAAAAAAGACTATAATGATATTTGTGATATTTTTATATTATCTGAGTATAGGCCAGTAGTAGGGAACACCCACTCTGTGTTCCTTACTGTGTAATACAGTGTTTGGTGTATTTTACTTTGTGTAGTAATAATGATGATGTTTATTATTATTATTATTAGTAGTAGTAGTAGTAGTAGTAGTAGTAGTATTAAACAATAACTAAATAATAATAACTTAATAATAATAACAATTACATAGCAATAGAAATGGTTTAGCTGCACCCAACATGGCTTATTAGATCAGTGTTATGAATATTAACACGTTCAATTGAATTGCAGTGTACTTTGGGTCAGAAATATACTGATCAGTGCCTCTGTTGTGGTCAGCACAAACACTGACTTGATTGGTATTTAATAAAGTTGGCAATAATCTAATTTGTTTTTTTTATTTATATTATTATTATTTTTTTTACATATTGAGATAATACATTATAAGAAATATATATATATATATATATATATATATATATATATATATATATATATATATATATATATATATATATATATTTTTTTTTAAACATTATACTTGTATTAACATTCCATAGAAGGTAAAGTGGATCAAAAAAGATCTTATAGTCTGGGTTGGTTAAATGTAGACTATTGGGCTTTAACTGAAAGCTGTAATAACACAGCAACAAAAATACATCTCTTAAAAGAGGAGAGGTAGAATTGTGAAGAGATGCTACTTACGATCATACAGGTCATAGATAGAGCCAAATCGTTGTGACCCTGTTCAGATTTCTTGAGACATTGCTTTATTGGGTACACCTCAATTGGAATGAGACTGGGATCAAAGATAAGCTATGTAGTATTCTTTAGCAGATATTCCATCTTTTCACAGTAAGCACTTAGGCCACACAAATATTGTGAATGAGTTATTAAACTGAATTTATTTTGTGGCTCAAACCTGTCCTTGACTGAATATCAGTGACTATCAGTAATTCATAACTTAGCATAACAAAGTTTTTTAAGACAGCTTTTGTTAAACCATCCCTTTACATCTTTACACACAGAGCTAAGTATAAGTGTGAATAGGGTCCAGTGTGACTCGGAGACGCATTGTGATCCAATCACTCAAACCACCTTTGGAGGTGGTCTGCAACGCATATGACCACATAACATTTGTAGTGTAAACACAAGTGTGTCTTGATGCATCCTGGACAGCAACAAAGGACCACCTAATTGACTGTACTAGCTGGAATATATCTAATCATTGCAAGACTATTTAGAAATTGAGCTGTACTGTAGAGTTCTCCACTGCTGGCCTAATGGATAACGGTGATGCTGTAGCAGCAGAAACAAAAGCAGCTGCTTTTGTAGCTTCTTTTGTTGTCTCAGTTCTCATTCGTTTATAAGTTTCATTAGCAGAGCACGTGTGAAACAGCCCGTTTATATACCTGACATGAAATAACATTTGTGGGACATTTCTGCCTGAAAACAAATGCAGTGGAAGACACCCTTCCTCCAGCAGAAAGGATGCATGAATTCCAATCACAAGTGGTCACTGATCTGATCACTTGGATAGGATGTTAATGCCAGGTGTGAACAGGGCCTAAGACAATAAACTATGACTTAACTACCATGCTAAAATGACCCACAAAGTATGGTTGGGTCCAAATATGGGCCAGATGTTTTTGCCATCTGAGTAAGGAGCACCCTTTTCAACACAAAATAGAGAAAGTGGATAACTTACACCCTTGTGCACACCAATGAGGACTAGAAGGCTGCAAGTGCACCACTGTGTACAGAGCGTCACTCTGTTAAAATGAGCATGATGAATATGGTGATCCTCCAGCTCTAACAATGATGGTTGTTTCATTACGCTTTGGGCTTACATGCATGCACATTGTAGGCACAAGTAATCGTGCATAGTCTTCGGCATTCTTGCAACGTGCCTTTTGGGGTGATAAATCCTAAACGGGTTTAACTTTATGACTTGTAATATGCTAAAATTGACACAACTTGGCAATTTGTAGTGGTATAGGCCTGTGGTTTTCAAAGTGGGGGCCGCCAGGGGGCGCCCTGGGGGGCCTCAACAATTTGGTGTGAAAAATAAATATATGTATGTTTTCTCTTTCTCACTCTCTCTCACACACACACACACACAATCAATTCCTAATGTGATGTAAGATGTCATTATTAATAAATAAAAAAAAAGGGGGGGGGGGTATATTCAGAAGTCTGTATTTTTTAAAATGTGTTTTAAAGACATCTTGCAAAAGGTAAAATTTTGATGCCATTTGGGGGGCCTTGCCCTGGAAAAGTTTGGGAACCCCTGGTATAGGCTAATTCAGGTTTAAGTACATATTTCATATTCTCAGAAAAAAAACATTTAAAACATGATTCTGTGTATTAAAACTGCATCGAGAAACAAGTTTTATTGAAGGGTCTCCACAACTGTTTTATTTCTTAACATATACTTGAATAAATGCGCTCTTAATGCTGGTGATTTCATCGGTGACTTTAGTTAATGCAACCCGAAGACTTTTATTTTGATAGAAGCGGAGATGAGGTGACCGCGGAATTGTTACTTAATTGATAAACCTACGAATTAGCAGTTTAGCACGCTAGAGTTCCGAAAAGGCCTCTATTGTTTTATAGCACTACGACTCCATATTTTTTCATATCTTATCATTTAATCTGTGACAACAATCTACCCAGTGCTTAAGGAGGCGATGGCGAATTACCGAGCATTTCACACACAGCTTACGACCATCATGGAAACCTTGACTCGGGCAGCAGTGGCGGAGATTTGTGAGCTTGTGGATGACGGATACGCGATTTTACACATGGAGATTTCACGGCATCAGAAGGAGAACGAAGAACTCAGGCGGAAACTTCAGCTGATCGAGTCCATTGTTGCTGCGTGCGGATACAGCGATGAGACCGCGGCCGTGCAGGAGGCCACGAGCCGCCGCGCTCGAGCGGAGGTGAGAATTGTAGTTAATCGCTTTATTAAAAAAAAATAAATAAAAAAAAAATACTGTCATCGTCAGTTTTTTGTTTTTTATTCTCATCGCATCATGTATTCATATGCAATGGAACGAAATACCATGCTTCTAGGACCATAGTGCAACATGCAATACAGCAAGGTGCTCTGTACAAAGGACCAGGGTTGCCAGACAAAATCAAAACCGCCATTTCGACATTTCAAACTCTATTCACTCCTTACATTGCCAATTTTATTTTAATATTTGCAAGTTACTATGTACAATGCACATTTAATGTGTTCTGTTATTATTATTATTATTATTATTATTATTATTATTATTATTATGATGATGATGATGATGTGGGGAATACAGTAGATTTGGTTTGAACATTGGTGAGTGTGAATAGGTATGCTTCCTGATATGTTTCAGGAAATAAAGGTGCATAAAGGTTTTTCATGTATCAAATAAATAAATAAAAATTAGTGAAAAAATCAGCTTTGTTATATCTACAGTGTCATTACATAATTATCTATCTATCTATATATCTATCTGTCTCTATCTGTCTGTCTCTGTCGATCTATCTTCCACAAGCATGTATGATCAAATGACTTTTTCATTAAAACAAATTACACAGGGCATAACAGTCCAAATTAATGCACACTGTAACTGATTAAAACTTGTACACATAATTAAGTGTGAACAACCATGTTTATTATAATGGAAACTATTAAAATAAAATTTAGCTAACATAACACAAGGCAGTTTTTCAATAACTTGTCATATTGTTAGTTACGGCTACATTGCATTGCAATGAATTAGTTAGCTAGTTACGATATATGTGGAGTGTAGTTAGCTAGATTACACCATATTATCCTATCTCCTGAGTACGTGGGTTATTGATTATTGGGGTAGTTACCTCTGCTCATCCTCCCTGGAAACTACGCCCCTGTGGAGTAGCACCATGTGTTACTGCTTCACAACTCCAGAGTCTCCAGTTCTCTTTCCTAAGCTCGCTTCTAGTATATTCACACTGCAGTGAAGTGTGTGTGTGTGTGTGTGTGTGTGTGTGTGTGTGTGTGTGTGTGTGTTACATGCAAGTGTATAGTATTCAGGAGTAAAGTGCATGTGTAGAATAGATAAGTGCCCAGAGAAACTGAAGTAAAAATTAGTCTGACTATACTTTTTTTAAGAGGGGATGTGTGCAGGGGTGTTTTATAGAGTTTGATGACTACTGGGGGATAGGCCCTCCAGGAGTTTTACAAAAGTACTTAAAAGTTTCTACATTGGTTTGATTGAAAGCATTAAATTCTGATGACTTTGGGAGTGTATGTATGTATTTATGGATGTATTTACATCATATTATGTAACAAACATTAATGTAAGTATGTTGCAGATAATTTAATTAGTTCAATTTTACATTTTATTTTACTGTAACGGGCTTTGCTAAAATTGTCTGCATAAAGGTTTTTCATGTATCAAAACTGGTTACTGCTTGGTTGATGACAGGCACATGACATGTTTATTTGAAATAACCTTTTGAGAACTTTTGAAATAACCTGTACATAAAACATATAAACATTTTAATTTAATTTAAAATCCACCCTCACATATCCTAGTCCATCAGTGCCCCAAAACAAACTGACTATTTACCTGACACAATTACCAGACGGTATACTGGACAAGGCCACTGAAACTGTGAAATTAGCTTCAAAACCAGGGATGGACCATTCTGGTTCTGGAGGGCCACTGTCCTGCAGAGTTTTATCGCCATCCCTAATCAAACACACCTGAAAAATCTAATCACAGTCTTCAGGATTACTTGAAAATTACAGGCAGGTTTGTTTGATTAGCATTTCCATGAGTAACATCTGAGTGAGTAACTAAGTAACTAGGCCCCTAACTGAACAAATCACAAAAAATTGAAATGAAATGAGCTGTTGGTTTTACTGAGCATCTTGCAGAACCAGCCACGGTTCTTCTGGAGACTTTGACTGTTGCACTTGCTTCTTATTTTTGCAGCAAAACCCAGCAGCCATCATATTTTTATTTTTTTAATTTTTTTTTTTTTTTTTGTCTGAAAAATGTTTCTTACCACTTAACATGCTGCTTTCTTTACTGACCTACAAACATTTTTCCTGTAACATAAAATTTTGTGATGGAAAACTGTTTGGAAATTGAAAATGTTTTTGTATTGACTCAATAATGTAGAATTCATAAATTCACTTTTTCCATGTGACTTTTTTTGTTAATTTCAATTGGGAAAATTACCATCCATCCATCCATCCATTTTTTGACGCTATCAGTCGCATCCATCCATCCATCCATCCATTTTTTGATGCTATCAGTCACATCCATCCATCCACTTATTTATTTTTTGATGTTATTGGTCGCATCCAACCAACCATCCATCCATCCATTTTTTGACGCTATCGGTCGCATCCATCCATCCATCCATTTTTTGATGCTATCAGTCGCATCCATCCATCCATTTACTTATTTTTTGACGTTATTGGTCGCATCCATCCATTTTTTGACGCTATCGGTCGCATCCAACCAAACATCGGGCGATAAAGGCAATTTTTGACGCTATCCGTCGATAGTTTAGAAACATCCGATGATCAGGGCCGATTATATTCTGTCAATCGAAAGAGGGCGGGAAAACACATTGATTTCATGCTGTGTGTAAAGATGATGTCTCTTGTGTGGAATGATGACAACTGCAGTTTGTAAACTTTTGTAAGTTCTGCACTGCTAAAATTTTACAACGGACGCTGCAACAGTGAAGTGGGAGTTTCGGCGTCAAGTCTAAAAAAAATTTTCACACTGCTCACGTTGAATTAAAGCGCCAGTACACCGGTAAAAGATTTAAATTAAGATGAGTTGACAAAAAGTATATATTGCACGAAAAATATATTTGTATAGTAGTATAGTTTATATCCAGTTTATGTTAATATACAAAAAAGTTATATTATATATTACCAGTTTGATGTACCAATGATGAAGTAGAAATGATTTTGTTTGTGGTGAGTGAATGTGAGCCTAACAGGAGGTTTGTTTTTTTTTGGTTTGTTTGTTTGTTTGTTTGTTTGTTTTTTTACAATTTAGTCAATTAATTCTGTTAATATGAATTAATAACATTAAGTTAATAAACATGACGTTTTAATTTTCAGAATTTAGTTAATGTGTTTTCTGTTTGAGACCAGTTACTGTGAAACAACTTGTTGAAATGGCGAGAATAAAGTTTTTATTTGCATTTCTTTCAGAATTGTGGAATTAATTATTATTAATTTAAAAGTAGGCATTAAAAGAATAATTGGTTATCGGTACCAGCTGAGAATTTTAGTATTGGTGCACCTCTAATATAAAGGAATAATTGACGACAGGCCAGTGAATTATTAGAAAATAATGCACTAAGCTCATACTACAGTTACCACACCTCAAGAGTTTGTTCAGATGTTTTATTTCAAGATATTTCTCTGGTTATTTATCTGTCAGCAAGATTCCCTGGTATGAAAACAGATGCACACTATTCCCTTCCTATTTGTTCATAAAATTGTTGCATATGTTTGGAATATTTATTGTAATAAATCTTTCATAACCCAAAATGCACACCATAAAGCTAATCCAGTGTGGCACATGGAGGGTGTCCTCACCAGAAAAGGGTAACCTGACTGATTGATTTGCATGACATATCTCAGTACTTTGGTGCCATGACTGTTTCTGTAGCAGGCTTGAACTAAAGCTGATTTATTCTTACAAAGCAATGTATTTAATTTTTGTTTTTATTTTTAACTGCATATGTATTGGGGTGTAATTACTCTTTTATAATGTGAGTAAGAAATATAATACTTTTATGACAGTTCCACAGAAAATTATATTGAAATAGCATGCTAGTAATCTGGGCAAAATGACATCTTGCCTTATAACACCAAATCCCCTTTAAAAAAAATAACTATATATATATATATATATATATATATATATCTGGTCTCATTATTTTTCTCCTCCTGTAGTATACATTAGTCCTTCGAGTGTCATCTCAATATCCCGATGCTCATAGAGCAAAGTAAATCATTTTACTGTCATGGTGCTGTACCTTAATTCTCCCAAGTCTTGAAAAACTCATCTCCAGTGGCCATTGGAGAGGGTAGGTTTTGCATAAATGTAGAGAAATTTTGAAAACATTTGGGTAGAAATAAATTTCACAGGCATTTAATTCATCAAGTCACTGAGCATCACTGAGCGTTTATGCTGCCTTTGGTATCCAATAAATTTCCATAATGTTCCATTTTGCTCATTTCGCTGCTGCTTCCTATCCAAAGGGCCTTAACCACTGAGTTACCACTGCAACTAAGGAACATCTGGGGTAGTTAAATTTTAATTAATTAATAAATCTGTGATTGCGGGAAATATTGTTTGACACATATAATCAGCTGTATTGGTGCAAATAACCATTTGCTACTGTCATAAAATATTACAGGTGTACTCTCTCTTTCTCTTTCTTGCTCCCGCTCTCACTTGCTTTCACAGTCACGAGATTCAGAGGAGCAGGCTCTTGTCACAGTGCAAGTTAAAGAGGAAGGTCAGGAGCCACCAAATGGTTAGTCATACTTAAATTCTTGTTCTACCAGTGCAATAATGGAGCAGATCATTACTATTTCTTATGTTTTTTTTCTTTCAAAGATGATGAAGATGATGATGAAACAGTTGCTGTGGTAACTGGTGACTCTCCAGATGAGGAAGTCGTAGAGCTCTTGTCACATAAAGTCCCATCAGATACAGCCTCTGCAAATGACAACCTCCATGCACACTCACTCACAGATACACACTCCCCGAGTCTTCCCCCACACATACTCGCAGACACGCACTCACACACTGAGGAGTCACAACACTCCAGCGTGGATCTGACAGCCTCTGATGAACCTCTCTGTTCTTTTAACACACAGAGTAATGTGCACTCACTATCTGACACGCACACTGATGCCACTGGTCATAGCTGCTCATTTCCCGATAAGATGTGTACGAAGAGAGAGCCTATGGTGTCTGATCTGAATCTTACTTTGGACTGGAGCACACACACAGTACATAACACACTATCACATTCCCACACTTCCTCAGCTGGAAATGTCACAAGGACATTTGCTGCCCACAGTTCCCCTCTCTATTCTGCACAGCACTTGCTTGGACTGGGTAATGTGGCTGGGCTGGGGTTGTTTGGAGGACGTGGTTCCTTGCAAGGGGTTGGAGTTGGTAAGAGGCATTTTATCTGTTCCATCTGCGGCAAGAACTTCACCACAGCACAGAGCCTAGACACACACATGCGCATACACACAGGTGAGCGTCCATACCGCTGTGAACAGTGTGGCAAGCGCTTTACTCAGTCTGGTCACCTTACAGCACACCAGACCGTTCACACTGGAGAAAGACCGTATGAGTGCACACACTGTGGCAAGCGTTTTGCAGGCAAGCAGTACTTGCGAATACACACCAAGAAACACCATCCTGAGTAACAAGATTTCGGACACCACAGAAAATACACACTAATGTGTGTATATATACACTAATCCATGATGCACTTCACTGAGTACTTGTACTTACTCACACATACGTGCACTGTAGTGGACATTGAAACAAGCTAATGCACAAATGAAATACGTGTTTAGAATTCCAACACATTAAAACTACTGCACAAATGTATTTTGGAGTTGGCTTATAAGCAATGTTTCAGTTACAAAATCTAAATATAAATTGAAATTAAATGACAATTCTACACAAAAGATTTAATTTAAAGTCAGGAAGGCCTTTTGTAGGCATATAGTGAAGAACATGAGCTACTGGTGAAGTTCATGAGTACTATAGGGACTGAACTTGGTTCTGTACACTACACAGAGGAAGAACACACGGAAGGCAGGGAATTCCACCTGTCTCTGCCATAATAAAACATACATGTAAAACACAAGGAAAGCATCTGATTATTTTTTTATTTTAAACATGGTTTTTCCTTAGGGAAGAGATCATAAATTTGGTCTTATGCATTTATCTTTGGATGGCAGAGTAATGACGGAAGCTTGGGTCATATTTTCCCTACAGTGGGTGTAAGAAGATGAGCCACACAACAAATAAACAATTGAATGTTGGCTTTCACTTTGATTTACAGACTGCTGAAGCTGTTGGAGCTCAGGGAAGTTGATGTAGCTCAGTATATTACTATGAGCCATGCAGTAGCAGCCATTCTCTTGATCACAAAATATGTGTCTTGCAGCTACATCTACAAACCCAATTCCAAAAAAAATTGGAACAGCATGGAAAATGCTAATAAAAACAAAGAGGAGTGATTTTAAATTTATTCTGACTTGTATTTAAACAAAAAACATATAAAGACAAGATATTTGATGTTTTACATAATCGAATGCATAGTTTTTTGAAGATAAATGTTTATTTTGAAATTGATGCATGTAACACGTTCCAAAACAGTTGGGACAGGAACACCATTCACCGCTGCATCCACAGATGTGAGTTAAGGCTTTACTATGCAAAGCAGAAGCCATACATCAACACAGTCCGGAAGAGCTGCCAACTTCTCTGGGCTCGGTCTTATCTGCAATGGACAGTAGCACAGTGGAATCGTTTTTTGTGGTCCGACGAATCAACATTTCAAATAGTTTTTGGACAAAACATCCGTTGTGTTCTCCAGGACGAAGAGTAAAAGGACCATCCAAGTTGTTATAAGCATCAGGTCCAAAAGCCAGCATCTGTCATGGAATGGGGATTTGTCAGTGCCCATGGCATGGGTTACTTGCACATCTGTGAGGGTACCATTAATGCAAAAAGATATGTACACATTTTGGAGCAACATATGCTGTCAGCCAGAGCAGGACAACGTAATACCAGATTCTGCCTGGATAATAAGTGCATGGTTGCATAAGCAGAGTGTGGGTGCTAACATGGCCTGCCTGCAGTGCTGTCCTGTCTCTGATTGAGAATGTGTGGTGCATTATAGAGCGCAAAATAAGGCAAAGAAGGCTCTGTACAGCTGAGCAGCTGAAGAAATGCGTAATGGATGAATGGGTGAAAATTTCACTTGCTAAACTTAATCAACTGGTGTTTTCAGTGCCCAAACACTTAATAAGCCTTATTAAAAGAAAAGGTGATGTTACACATTGGTAAACAGTCGACTGTCCCAACTTTTTTGGTGTTGCAATGTGTTTTCGATATAGGACAGGGTGAATTGAATTTTCAAATGACTTTTTGTTTTTTTCATTTTCCATACTGTCCCAACCTTTTCAGAATTATGGTTGTATTTAAGGTGGAACTTTGGTAGACTGACCCTGTAGCAGTCATCATCTGACATGTAGTGCAGCTAAGCAGATACAAACACTTGTATCTATAAAATTCAGAATAAGTTTTAAAGAAGTTAATTTGTTCTTGTTATTCTTTAATATGATGTATATTACATCTAAGGCCTGGGTTATACTTGTGGTTTAAACATGTGACTGCATGTATAAGCTTGTCCTGCACATTTGGAGGATTAAAAGTGACATCCTTTAGATGGAACATCAAAGCCAAAGCATCCTTGTCCATCAGGTGTAAATATTGACCAATAAAATGTTTAGCAACTTAATTTTGTGTTTGTGCAGTCACTTAGAGATATTAAATCCACAGTTGAGCTCTGTTGGTTTCTTTTAAATACTGTTCAATTCAGTGTTATTTGTATAGCACTTGTAACAATGGACATTGCCCCAAAGCAGCTTTACAGAAGTATATGAATTCAGGATATAGATTTTAAATGTATGAATTTATCACTAATGAGCCAGCCAGAGGCAACAGTGGCAAGGAAAAACTCCGAGACACTATGATGAAGAAACTTAGGAGGAACCATCCTCAACTGGGTGACACTGGATAGTGCAATTATAAATAAATCCCTTCTATAACTGTGTACTACATGGTCAAATAGTGCAATTGTGTAACCAGGAAATTCATTACAGTTTTTACATGAAGTATGTTTTGTTGAACTTACCCACTGTTCACTGATGTAGACTCGAGCGAAAAACTGCCAATTGCAGTCTTAAAGCTATCATAGCATAACTGTTCATATGAATTGAGGCCCAAAGCGACCTTTTTGGGTTTTAAGTGGTCCCATTCTCAGTAATATCAATGATCTTTAGGCTGCACTATGTGGGGCTATCCTCAGTAATCGATTCTGCCTCCATCATAATCATGACCTATGCCTTGAGTCAAAAACTATGACCTTCCATTCAAATATACTCAGCAAAAAAGAAATGTCCTCTCACATTCAACTGCTTTTATTTCCACCAAATTTCTTAATGTGTAAATATTGGTATTAACATAAAAAGATTCAACAACTGACACACAAACTGAACAAGTTTCACAGACATTTGAAGAACAGAAATGGAATAATTAGTCCCTGAACAAAGGGGGTGAATATCAAAAGTAACAGTCAGTATCTGGTGGCCACCAGCTACTTTAAGTACTACAGTGCAGCTCATCCTCATGGAATGCACCAGATTTGTCAGTTCTTGCTGTGAGATGTTACCCCACTCTTCCACCAAGGCATTTGCAAGTTCACGACATGTTTTCACTGCAAGGACGATCAACTGTCCTTCCTGTCTCCCTGCAGCACTGTCTTAGGCGTCTTACATTACAGACACTGCAGTTTATTGCTCTGGCCACATCTGCAGTCCTCATGCCTCCCTGCAGCAGTTCTATGGAATGTTCACGCAGGTGAGCAGGAACCCTAGGCATCTTTCTGCTGGTGTTTTTCAGAGTCAATAGAAAGGTCTCTTTAGTGTCCTAAGTTATTGTAACTGTGACCTTAATTGCCTACCGCCTGTAAACAGTTCGTGTCTTAAGGACTGTTCCACACATGCATGTGCAACAATTGTTTATGGTTCATTGAATAAGCACAAAAGACATAATTTAAACCCTTTTCAATTAAGATCTGTAAAGCTTATTTGGATTTTACAAAATTATCTTTAAAATACAGTCTCCTGAAAAAGGACATTTCTTTTTTTGCTGAGTAAATGTTTTATAATTTAAGGCATTGGTTCACAAACTTTTTGCAGCCTTTTTTTTTTTTTTTAAACTAATATTAAAGTTCCCACCCAGATCCACTAAACACGGATATATTTTATGAACCTACTGAAACATTATTATTAATGTGTTATTGAGGTTGGGATTAAACCCATTCACTTTAAGTGTCTGCTCAAACAAACTAAAACGTTCGGAATCCAATAATAAATCTAACAACTTTGCTAAGGTTTGGTTGTGATTCCCCACATTGATCAACTAAGATCCAGAAGATTGCTGGCAGATGCATAGTAACAAATACAGTCATGTCCATAAATAATTAGACATTCACAAAGATATAGTTATTTCAGCTGTCTACCACATACAGAAGTTAATAATATATAGATGAAATAATGAAAATGAACTTAAAATAGAGACGTTCAGTTTTAATTTCAGGGTATTTACATCCAAGTTAAGTGAATGGTTAGGTGTTGGGTGAACCCCCTTCTTATGGGTCCAAATGTAATAGAACAAACTAACATAATCCTAAATTAAATTTAGTTTAAAAACTGCCTTAGGTCTGGAGCCATAGAGTTTCTTCCCTGCTGCTCTGCCAAGCATTTACTGCAGTTGTCTTCAGTTCCTGCTTTTGGGGTGTTATGCTTTCAGCAAGTGAAATGCATGCTCAACTGGATTCAGTTCATGTGATGACTTGGCTATTGCAATAACCTTGGGCTGCTTTCAAAGTACAACCCCTGGCAAAAATTATGGAACCACCACACTTGCTTGCATGGCTTTTTAACTTTGAAGCAAATAAACAAATCACAGATATGACACAAATTTAGTTTAATAGCCGAACATTCTGGCTTCCTGAAACATACCTCAAACAAATTTAATTCAATTGTTTTAATTAATGGCATATAAACAATTATGGAATCATGAACAAGTATAAAAAAAAAATCACAATTAGTACATTGTTGCCCCTTCTTTGGCTTTTATGACAGTCTGAACTCTTTGCTCTGTAGCAAGATGCATTATCATCCTGAAAAATGATTTCATCATCACCAAACCTGTTTTCTATTGATGGAATGAGAAAAGCGTCCAAGATTTTAGTGTACACCTGTGCATTGACTGCGGAGGCCTCCCCTGGTCCTTTACCTGACATGCAACTTGACATCATAAATGAGTGGGGAAATTTGTTTTCTTTGGGTAGTCATCTTTATGTTTCATTAGAACAGCACCAGACAAAAGTTCCAGCATCATGTCCTTGGCCAGTGCAGATTCAGGATTCATCACTGAATATAACTTTCATCCAGTCATCCACACTGTAACCTTGTTTAGGTGTTGGTGCTTTGGTTTTTGACTTTTCAATATGTAAAATCTCATTTCAATCAGCCAATTTCTTACAGTTCTCTCACAGATTTTGACTCCTGTTTCCACCCATTTATTTTTCATTTGTTTTATACATTTTCTATTTTCAAGGCATATTGAGTTTTCTATCCCAACGCTTTGACCTCTTACTTGGTCTATCTGTATGTTTTCCTTTTATAACCTTCCTATTTTGTTTATACTTGCACCAAATTTTAGACACAGCTGTCTGGGAGCAACCAACGTCTTTTGCCACACAAATAATTCATTTGGCCACACCTAATGTTTTTTGCTTTCTCTCTGATGGGTCTCGGATAGCTTGCTTCACTGGCGGTGACAGATCTTTGGATGGAATATCGAATTGACAGTAACAGACTCCAAATGCATATGCCACACTTGAAATAAACTCTAGACCTTTTATTGGAATAATTAGGGAATGACACGCCTGGCCACAAAACAGCAGCCACAATCACACGCTTTCACACAGCACGGACAATTTAGAGATGCCAATCAACCTACAATGCATGTCTTTGGACTGGGGGAGGGAACCAGAGGACCTGGAAAAAGCCCCAAAAGCATAAGGAGAACTCCGAGCACACCGGGTTGAGGCTGGAATCGAACTCCAAACCCCAGAGGTGCAAGACAAACATGCTAAAAGTGGCTAACCTTATCCACTGTGTGGGGGTTAAAACACCCATAAAAATTGCTGTAAAATCTGCACATTGATCTCAGATTCATTATTTAATTTAATTTCCAATATACTGAGGTAGATAGCTAAAATAACTGTCAATGTCCAAATATTTATGAACCTGGCTGTACTTCCCAGGAGCATTTTACAGACTAACTTCGAAAACCAACAGACGGGGATGTCTCGGCTCTGACCTGCCCTCTAGCAGATATTACTTTTAATCCTCCAGCTACACAACATACACAAGCTGACATGTAAACAATGCTTTGCACACATGTAGTAAAAAATAAACCCGAGTGATCCTGGAGCAGTTTATTAATTTATATTTATATTGTAAGGTTTTAGAATTTTTTAAAAAGTGTTTTAGTTGAGTCTCTTCATCAAATGAAGCAGTTGTTTACCTCATTCGGAAAAGGTTTAGTCTTTAGATAACCTAATCACAAATTTTCCACAAATTAATCCAAATGCCCAGAATACTATAGAATATTTTCATCCTGTCATTAAAGTACCCTTAAAAGAATAAAATGCAAGTACAAAAAATGCAAATCTAGTCTTTCAAAATAGCTTCTCAATAAACTAACAATAAAAACAGCATCCTTGGACTGGATCAATCACAATACATATGCTGGTCTTTAATTGGGCCATTTTAAATGATGCCCTCTAATTTTTGCCATTATGACATTTTAGACTAAACACCATTCTAAACACAGCAAGTGGCTAAAGCATTCATTTAGACATAAACCACAATCAAACTACTTCATCAACTCATGCAGTTTTATTTCACTCCCATCCACATACAACTGAACAAATGTCCAGCAACATGTTCATTTAAGTATTTTGCGGAGGACATCATGATCCTTGCATATTTGAGGCTGGATATGTAAATAAACCTGGATATCAGTGAAATGTGTTTATTATTATATTTATAAATGCACGTGCGCAAACAAGTATAGGTAAAATGAATAATGTTTTTATCGACGACTGGTGCTGCCTGATTTTCTCTTTCCTGCAAGCAGGTGTTTAGGTTTCAAGTCGAATACGTGTCTGTCTGATTCACCCTTCCTTCCCTGCCTGTTCATCCCCTTCTGAGAGTTCTTCATCATAGTCTTCACCTTCTTCATCATCTGGGAAGGGAGAGAGAGTCAGAGCAAAAAAAAGAAAACAAAAATGCCATTCAGTCAAATGATCACAAACAACCATCTGATTCATAGACCAGCTTTAAACTCCAGCAGCTAAACAGTTTCTAGCACAATGGTGCACTTTTTAGTTCAGACAAAAACAAAATTCTAATTATATAACTTATCCAAATTTTCATTTTAATCTCTAATCAGACATGTTCACATGTCCCTGATATCCAAGTCAAGTCTCAGAGGTGGAGTCCAAATCAAGTCTTTGTTCTATTTTCTTTCAGCTAGTAATTGTAATTAACAGTCCATGAGGATATATATATATATATATATATATATATATATATATATATATATATATATATATATATATATATATGGGGGCATGAACGAAAAGGTCATGGATGCTTCTTGAAAATGGACAAGAAGCAAGCCCCTGACAGCTGTGTACCACTGCAGCTTACCTTTGGATTAATTGACTGCTGTTCAAATTAAATGACATGCAGATATCACAAGGTAAGACTTGGCTATATTATTAGTTTGTTGTTCATTTATATAATAGCATGAAATGGGTGATGAAAACAGGCCTTCAGATGAGTCACATGTGTAATAATAATGCTGGCTTGGTGTGTTTAGAGATGAATTATTGTGATATTTGCTGCTGCAGTACATACTGATAGGGAATGAATGAATAGAAAAACATGGTGTTTGATGCTGTCATGTGGGGTAGTAAAGAGAGAACATAAACAGGAATGCCAAGCCAAAATGACTCGTGTTTTTCACGAGTCTCCGTCTTCAAGTTCAAGTCAAGTCTCAGGTCAGTTGTTCACGAGTCATTTTTTGCAACTTGAGTCCAAGTAGCAGACTCGAGTTACTATCTCTGCCTCCAATATTCCATGACTGTCTAAGGCAGGGGTGTCCAAACTACGGCCCAGTTTTTATTGGCCCGCGGCAAATTCTGAAAATATAATTGAATATGGCCCACATAAGAAGCTTGAGCTTGACTCTGTTGCACTTCTCAGTTTCAACACTAGATGGAGCCAGCCACGGAAACGGTGCTTCTCAACCGTTACCGCTACTAAACAAAATTAAGCAAAGAAAAACTTTTACCGCGAGTCACCATAAATGGCAGCACCCAAAAAAAAAACAAAAAATAGCAAGTGTGTGTAGAAGATTTCAAACACGGTGGGAAAATTAATATTTTTTCAAAGAAATCAATGGAAAGTGTGTCTGTTTGATTTGCAATGAAGATGTTGCTGTGATGAAAGACTATAATGTCCGTCGGCACTATGAAACCAAACATCAGAGCTACACATCGTACACCGGTGCTGAACGAACACAGAAAGTCAAGCAAATGTCAGCTAGCCTGCAAGCTCAACAACAGTTTTTTTTTTCGTGCTAACAAAATACAGGAAAACGCCACAACAGCAAGCTATGAAGTCGCTAAACTTATTGCCCAGCATGGCAAACCGTTCTCAGACGGTTGTTTCATAAAGCAGTGCCTCATCAAAGTCACAGAAATAATGTGCCCGGAGAAAGTGAAGAATTTCATCAACGTGAGCTTATCCAGAAATACAGTGGTGTGAAGAATCGAGGACTTGTCAGCTAACTTGAAACTTCAGCTGAGAGACAAAGCGTGTGCTTTTGATTTTTACTCGATAGCATGCGATGAGAGCACAGATGCTACAGACACTGCGCAGCTGTTGATTTTTTTGCTGGGAGTAGATGATAATTTTTGCTGTACTGAGGAGCTGCTTGATATGATAAGCCTAAAAGGCACAACGACGGGTAGAGATATTTTTGAAGCTGTGTCAGAGGCAGTTGAAAAGATGGGGCTTAAATGGGACAAGCTCTGTGGAGTAACAATGGATGGAGCTCCGGCCATGACGGGCGATCGTAAAGGAATGGCATCGATGGTGTGCGCCAAGGTAAAAGAGAGCGGAGGTGAGGCTTTTAGGATGCACTGTATAATCCACCAAGAAGCACTGTGTGCCAAGACTGTCCAGCTGGGCGATGTGATGAACACTGTTGTAAAAACTGTCAACATAATTCGAGCTAGAGGACTGTACCACAGAGAATTTCAAGCTTTCCTTTCTGAAGTGGATGCTGAATACGGGGATGTACTCTACCACTCTGAGGTGCGCTGGCTGAGCCGCGTCTATGTGCTGCAGCGGTTTTATTCGATGAGATCAGAAATCGTTCAGTTTATGAAAGAAAAGGGCCGACCTCTTCATGAACTGAGTGACCCTCTGTGGCTAGCTGACCTGGCATTTTTAGTTGATCTTACTCATCATCTGAATACACTGAACAAGAACCTACAAGGCAAAGAACAGCTGGTGCCACACCTGTATGCGCACATGAAAGCCTTCTGTGTAAAGCTCTGCCTGTTTGAGACGCAACTACGAAGCTTTAATGCTGCACACTTCCCTGCGCTGTCTGAAATCAAGTCTGCTTTTCCAAAGGCCGACCTTTCTGCTAAAAGGAGAAATATGTGTCTGTGATTGCATCTCTCGTGACAGAATTCAACCAGCGTTTCCAAGATTTTTCTGTCATTGAAAAACAAATCAAGCTGTTCTCGACCCCCTTCCTGGTGGATGCAGAAGAAGTGGAAGAGAGTCTGCAGTTAGAACTGATTGAAATGCAATGCGATGATTCTCTGAAGAGTCAACATCAGCTTCTCTCCCTCTTTGACTTCTATCAGAGTTTGGATAGTGCCAAGTTTCCTCTGATGAGACCCCACGCAAAAAGAATGATGAGCCTGTTCGGCTCAACATACATCTGTGAACAAGCATTTTCTATGTTCTTCACATTATAGGCGAGTTAGAAATAGACACACTGTTATGACCCCCTGTGCCACCTACAGGCCTGTTCGTTCCAGTGCACGGGCAGTGCAGTTCCAGTTATTAACCTGACTCTTTGCAAACACACACAACTGACATTGTATTTAATTCATGCCACACTTTTTACTTTAATAATAAACAGTTCTTTATTCATTTTAAATTTTAAACCCTAAACTGTTTGTTCGTATTCATGTGTCAATATTTCACCTCTAGTGTGTGGCCCGGCCCTTTGTTTATTTTTCTGTATTTGGCCCTCACTAAAAAAAAGTTTGGACACCCCTGGTCTAAGGTTTAAACAACCAATTATTCGGCCTGTGAAATCAGGCAGATTTGCTGCATTCTTTTAAGAAATGGGGGATCTCACTGGACAATCGGACATAATATAAAACTGAATAAAAACCAAACTGCTTATATTCTGCTTAAATTCATATCACATGAAGGTCAGTCTGAAGAACATTTACAACCACGGGGAAGTTGAGAGTCAGACCTTTGTGTCAAATTGTGGATATCACTGACTGGCAGTTGTTCTAGTGAGCAGAGCTGCATTCGCCAAATTTTTTCGATAGGCAAGTGAAAGAATTTTGCTTGCCTGACTCGACAAGGACCCTGAAAATGTCTAACAATAAGAACAGGCTATATTTGTGACACAGTCTGTTACAACAATATTCATGTTATTCTACTGCTGAAAATAATCTAGAGTGTGTAGGCTGCCCCGTAGAGCGGAAACCAGGAAAGTGCAGGTTTAAACAAACAGTTGTTTAGAAACAAGCATGACATTCTGCTTGAGCATGTAACTCAGCTACTTTTCTAG
The DNA here is from genome assembly GCF_001660625.3 of Ictalurus punctatus. NCBI lineage: Eukaryota > Metazoa > Chordata > Actinopteri > Siluriformes > Ictaluridae > Ictalurus > Ictalurus punctatus. The sequence goes on from NC_030435.2 coordinate 9,002,357, forward strand.
CTGTATAACAAGTTGCTTTAAATGCACTAATATTTTTACAGGGTATCTGCAGGTATCAGCACTTGTAATAATGTAATACTTTTTAATACCATATTCAAGACATTTCCAAATAAAATTAAGACCTGCACGTCACTTCAATCATGCTACATGATACATCAGCTATAATAGATTGTGTTTATGCATATACATAAATTTCTGGGTTAAGTAAACTATAGCAGGGTAAACTTCTATTCAGGTATATGGGAGAAAATAGCAAATATACTGTTTGTATTACCATTTGTTCCAACAGTGAAAGAAAAAATATCCAGTATTTCCTTTCCATGACTTTCCAAGAGAGGAAAAATATAGAGATGGATTACAGCAGTCAAAAGCGAAAAAGATGTCAAATTTACCATCACTCCCTCAGCAGCTGTATTAGAAACCCCCTCGCAGCAGTGTTGACAGTGTAATTTAATGTCAGAGTAATGTAACAAGTAGTGTTATTAAATGTACATACATTTTTGTTAAGACGAAAATATATATATTACTTTGGTATTTTGTAATATTACTGCACTGAATAATATTTAATTATAAATTTTTATTTGGGGCACAATAATAATATGGCTTAATTCACTTTTATGTGTTAGACCTTGTGGCTTTTATTTTGGTGGAAAACCGAAGAAAGACCTCCTTTTAATTGCCAACAGTTTTTTTATGCACTTGGGTCAAATGCTGTAAACATCTGCCCACAAAAATGTATGAGATTACACTAATGTAAATTCAAAGTGAATCTGGCACATGATGTCTAAATGCAGTTTATAAGCGACTCAAACTCTCAGCACAGACACTCAGTGCATTTACATGGACAACAATAAACCACTATTAACCCGATTAAGACAATACTCTGATTAAGAAACTACCATGTAAACGGCAATTTTTAATTACCTTAATCCGATTAAGGTCATACTCGAAGTAAACACAAATCGAATTACGACATGGAGTATTCCTGTTTTAGTCGCATTATTGACGTGTATTACAGACATGTTAAACACCTTAATCACATTATTAACATCGTGTGAGAGTTTTCACTGCATTTTGTGACAGGACACTGTCGCGACGGACCGACAGCCGGCGCACATAATAAGAAAGTCGCTCCTTCCCCAACTGCTGCACCGGCACGAAGCGGACAGCCTCGTGCCAAACACACCGTCAGCCGCAAGGACCGTCACGGTGGGGCGGGACCGTTGACGCTACACCGGCCGGCGATTGGGGAGGCCGTCGGGGAAATTCCACCACTCAGGCGACGGTGGAGGAGGATAAAAGGACGCGCTTCCGGCCGCGCGAGGAGAACGGCGAAGAGACAGACTCCGTGCGTGCTCTTCAGCGGCATATAGGCACGCCAACATTGAGCACGACGGTATCCTCTCCCAAATCTCTAATTCCTTTCTCTCTCTCTCTCCTTCTCTCCCCGAAGGTGCGAGCGCGGACGAGACCGCCGGGTGGCGAGATCGCGTTCAACGGTGGATGACGGCACGGGAGACCCACGCACACGTCTCGGGAACCCCGACACGCCCTCGAGAAGGTCACAACGCCAGCCACACCCCCACGAAACCCCTCGCACTCACACGCCCTCACCTCCTTACGACAGACAATTCACACACGGACAAATAAAGCACCCATTTTGACTGCAACCTGTCTCTTGTGGGTCTGTGCTCCGCCCTCCCCCGGGCTAATTCCCCTACAACACGTACACAGTGCTAAACCGTTTTACGGCAAAGAGAGCACGGCTATGACCCAAACTGCATACTTGCCTACTATAAGCCTGTAAGTAGGAGAAATACATGCAACTCGTCTACTATATAGTAGGTAAGTATGCGCTTTGGGATGCAGCCCACGGCTTCAAGCAGTCGTCTATTAGCACGTACACCATGACAATTAACTGCAATGGAAGCGTTCGTAAAAAAATTAAATAAAAACACCCAAATCTGTATACGGTACCATAAAGAAGATGAACTGTATGTTGATATGTGAAATACTATAGGGACGTGGGACGGCGTGGCGCTGGGACGTAATGACGTGTGCTGTTAATCGAACTATGTTCTATAACATGTAAAACGGGTACATAAAAGGAGTATTCTAAAAGCGACTCATGTAAACACCTTAATCACAATATTGTCTTACTCAGAGTAAGGTCAATAGTTAGATTACTGCTGTCCATGTAAATGTAGTCAGAGATGAAGCTGGTGTGGAGCAGCAGTTACTGTAAGCCAAGCTACTCTAAAACACTGATGAGCCGCTCACACTGACTGCAAGACTGTCACATGGGTTTACCATCTCAAAATGCAACGAGTGAAAGTAAAATCTAAACCTTATTTATAATTTTTATCCTTACCATCATTTCGTTTGAATTTTTATGACCTTTAAAACATGAATTTAAGCCATTTTAATGCTAATCAAGGTCTTATTTTTTACATCAAGGAATTTAAGCCATTTTAAGAATTTTTACGGAACCGCGGACATCCTGTTTTATATTGTGATTTTGTGAGAAGAATTCTTCTATTACAGCTCATGTTCATTACTGATGCACGTCTGACCCATGACAAAAATCAAATGCCACTAGCACAACATGAAAGCAAACATGATTTGAAAAATTAGGTTTGCGTGTTTGCTTCTTTCCCTTCTTTCATGACTGCAACAGTGCTGCTACCAGCTACCACATCACTGTTGTGGTGCTGTTTAAAGCTGAATGACTCAAGTAAAGTGTTCTGAGCTGAAATAACACTGATATATTGCTTCTAAATAATTATGTTTACACCACAATTGAATGACAAATGTGCTTGTCTAAAAGGACAACCACCTGCTTGGAGCAAATATTTTTGGATGTAAACAATTAGAATCTGTTGCGTACCTTGGCATCTCTGATTCCTGACTGGTCACGTGGTTGTTTTGATGCACTCTGACTACGGGTGCGTGAAGTTGGCAGGACAGTTGCTTCCCTCTTCCTCTTTCTAACCAGGGAACGTGACCTCCGACCCTGCTGGGCATAGTGGCTCTACAGGGAGAAACGACCCAGGGTTAAAATATAAATTTAAAATATCTGCAAATATGCCACTCATTTAAACATAGTGGATATTTCAAGCCTACAAACCCCTGTTAAATTTGCATGTTTTTGTGATATAAAAAATTAAACCAAGTTAAAGCATTTGAAAAAAGAAAAACACTTACAAAAACCTAGCTGCACAGACTTGCACACCCTTTATCTAATACTGTTAAAGCACCTTTTCATGACATACAGCACTCTGGATTTCTCAGTGAGCATCTACCATCATAGCACATCTTTATTGAAAAGTTTACTCTACATTTCCTTGAAAAAAATACTCCAGATAGCCCAATAGCATTATGCTGCTACCACCATGCTTCACTATGGGTGTTTTTTGGACCAAATTTTTTTATAATTATGCCCATAAAGTACTACCGTGGTCTCATCAGACTATACATCTCGCTATATGGTTGGGGCAGGAATGCACCGCTACCAGTACTCGAGCACAGTATCGGGCCGACACCCATGTACTCGTAAAACTACCCCTATACCACTTTATGACATGACATAGCCCAACCTCTCTTCAGTTGAGCAGGTAAACGGAAGAGGAGCAATGTCAGCAAATTTGGAGATATTTTAAGATAAGTCAGTGGTTTTCAAAGTGGGGGCCACCAGGGGGCCTCAACAATTTGGTGTGAAAAATGTCCAGAGACAACCCACGGGAAGTAAAAATAACAGGAGCTCTTACCCAGTTCATTGCTCGTGATGACCAACCATTGTCAGTTGTAGATAATACAGGATTTCGTCATCTTCTTGGTGTACTTGAGCTGAAGTATGAGATTCCCAGCCATCACCACATTACAGATACCGCATTACCAAAGCTGCATGACTTGCTGAAAAAGCACATCAGGAACCTGTTGCAGGACTTTTCGGCCTTCAGCTTCACCACTGATATTTGGACTAGCAGTGTCAGCCCAGTGTTTCTTGTAAGTTTAACAGCACAGTGGATTGATGAGGATTTTACTTCTCAGAGATTCGTTTTACAAGCAACGCAGTTTAGGGGTTCACACACTGGCCAAGCCATAGCAGGTGCGTTTGATGACATGCTTCAGACATGGGGCATTCTGAAAAGTGTGAAGTACTCATATCGGTACTTGGTATCGGCAAGTACCCAGATGTAAGTACTTGTACTTGGTCTGAAAAAAAGTGGTATCGGTAGATCCCTAGTTTGGGGTGATTTAAACAGGCTTGGATGATATTTCTTCAGAAATGTCTTTCGATTAGCCACCCTATCCCACAGCCCAGACATGTGAAAAAAGAAGTTCTTCTAAATCCCTACTACAGAAACAGCTGATCTTTATTTGCAGTTAATTAGAATTACTACATTGGTCGTCATGTGCTAGGCTTAGTTTCATACAATTTAAAGTGGTCCATAGAGCTCACCACTCTAGGAGTAAACTATCTAAAATATATCCCAATGTTCCTGACATGGGTGAAAAATGCAAACTTTCACCCTGTAACCTCAGTCATATGTTTGCACTCTGTCCCAAACTGCAGAACTTTGGGAACTCTTTCTTCAAAACTGTTTCCTACGTTCCTAAAACCAAATTAGATGTTTGTCCTTTAATTGCCACCTTTGGTGTTCCATCTCCGCGTCAGCCTCTGAACCATAAACAAGCTAGTGTTGTGGCTTTTGCATCGTTACTTGCTCGGCGCAGAATATTGCTGTTTTGGACCTCCCACAACCCCTCTCTATATCAGTCTGGCTTAGAGATTTAATGGTCTTTTTAAAACTTGAAAAAAATCAAGTATAACATCAGAGGGAGGGGTGATTCATTTTTGGGAAGATGGCAACAATTTATTACCTACTTGTATGCACCCTGGAGGTGGATGGAGGGAAGGTATATGGTAAAAGTATACGGTAAATACTAATCATCTTACTTTTTATCTTCATCCATCCATCCATCCATCCATCCATCCTCAACCGCTTATCCGTTATAGGGTCGCGGGGGGCAGCAGTTGCAGCAGGGGACCCCAGACTTCCCTTTCCCGAGCCACATTAACCAGCTCTGACTGCGGGATCCCGAGGCGTTCCCAGGCCAGTGTGGAGATATAACATCTATACCTAGTCCTGGGTCTTCCCCGAGGTCTCCGCCCAACTGGACGTGCCTGGAACACCTCCCTAGGAAGGCGCCCAGGGGGCATCCTTACCAGGTGCCCGAACCACCTCAACTGGCTCCTTTCAACGCAAAGGAGCAGCGGCTCTACTCAGAGTTCCTCTCAGATAGCCGAGCTTCTCACCCTGCCTCTAAGGGAGAAAACTTTTACATTTTTATCTTTAAAAAAAAAAA
>NC_030435.2:9012726-9052726 GCF_001660625.3 Ictalurus punctatus
GCCAGCAAAACAATGGTGTTGCATTTAAAAAAATAAAAATTGATAATTAGCACAGAAATTAGCAGCTTAAATGTCCACTATAATAACTCGTGAATGACATTCAAATATTTTCTTTTAACAGAGAATCTATGTTGATTATAATGATGTCATCTGATAATGATATATCATCACTGCGGTTGTATTCTTGAATCAGAAAGTTTTGATTACTTTTCTAAAAAGAGCACAGCTCTGACAAGTTACAACAATTGCAAATGATAGGTTTACATTAATGCTCTCATTCTAATTAGTTATCATTCCTATAGTAACAGATCATTCATTAATCTAAGAGGAATAAAAAGGGATATAATCAAGTTTTCTTAAGGAGTAGATCGCCTGTCACGATAATTACGTTATTGACTTATCATACAATATATGGACATGACCGCGATCATTTCGGCTGACCTCTATATCGCCCGTTGTGTTTACATGCGTGTTTGTTTACATAAGAATTAATCACCATGTCATGTTTGGCCAGTAGAGACGGATGCAAATGCAGTTTGTTTATTTGAGAGGCAGACAGACAAAGCCAAATCATACATGAATCAAAATCAGTAAATAGAACAAAGGCACAGGTCAGGCGATCAGCAACAGCAAAAATAGTGATAATTCAAAATAAACAAATGAGAAAACGAAACTAGATCAGTAACATGAAACGAGGCTCTACAAATTTAGGCAGAAAACACTGAACAGAACGGGCTGTCAATTTAACGTGAACCTTGAATATTCGTCGAATTTAAGATAAATACTCGAATACAATATGCGTAGCAAGCACTAGCACCAATTTTAATTAAAACATACAGTTGAAAAAAATTACATGCAAGATATTAACAATGCACTAACAACATTTTTTAAGAAAAAGAAAATAGTTTGAGTGTTTCAAATAATACAGTCATAGTAAATATGCATTGAGCCAGTTAAACTGCATAAGCTGAAGCCGAACAGTGAATGAACAGTGAACTGAAACACTTTACTAGCGGGTTAATTAACTCACCCAAATGCATCCTATACACTTGAGATTAATCAGACATTTACACAACATAAACCTAATACTACCACGCAAAATAATGTGTGTCACGTATCAAGAAACTCTGGACTCCACTTCCCATCAGCCACTGCACTGCTCTAGTTGTCACATGACCACCTGCACCTGATTCACGTTTTGGTTAATGAGCACTCGTGTATATATAGTCCTTGTCTGCACTATTTGCTGGTCTTTCGTTGTCTTAGACCACTGTGTTCCATGTTTCTTGATCTTGTTAGTTTATGTTTAGTTTTGCCACAGTATTATGCCAAGTTGTCTTAGACTCATGTTGTTTATGTCTCAGTGTTTTGTTTCATGCCACAGTAGTTTTCCAAGTTGTGTTCGTGTCTTTGTTTGATATTACGTTTACGTCAATAAAAGTCATTATATGCACCTGCTTCTGGCTCAACCTCGACTCGTGACAATGCAAATACACACGTGAACTTGAACTTAAGTAAGGTGCTAGGTAGAATGGTAAGTCACGTTGTGAATAAACAGTGCCTATTAAAGTTAATACATGCTATTAAATCATACATAAAATTGACACTTTGTAGTAATTTTCACAATTTAAATGAACAACAAACAAATCAGTCACATGGAAAAAGTAAATACACCCCTAAATTTATCACATACTCAAATCCATAAAATTAGAATCAGGTGTTCAAGATTGGGTGCCAGTGAGTAGAACCTGCTTAGAAGTGCACATGGAACCTGTCCTTCAGTCTAAGCAAATGTCAAAGGGTGATCTGGCGTTCTCTGTACTTGCTCCTAAATTATGGAATAGTCTCGTCCTTTAGATTCACTTGGCCATCAGTGTAGATTTTTAAGTTTTAAGCTGAAAACACATCTTTATACTTTGGCATTTGAACTAGGGGAACCCGGAGTACTAGAGATATTTGTTCTGATATTGATCACACTTTGGATATGCACTTCTTGTTGGAGTTTGTAGTGTTGTTGGTGTGTGTGTGCATGTGTTGGTGTTTGTAATTTTACTGTTTTTAATTTCCAGCTTTTGAGCACTATGTTGTTTTTAAATAAAATTGTGTTTAACTGAGAGAGTTGAATTCATGTTGGTTTGTCCTTTTTTACAAAAGCAGTCGTCAGAACTCCAATCAAGAGCAGACATTCAGAGCTATTTATTGTTTAAACAATCTAACAGGTGCCCTGGGCAACAAGAACCTCGCATCAGTTACATGTTCCAATGTTTTTGATCATTTGAAAAATAGGTGGGTTCAAACAAAAGGTGCCACATTCTACATTGTTTAATACTAGGGCTGCAACTAACAATTATTTTCAATATCGATTAGTTGACCGATTATTGTTTCGATTAATCGGACAGGGGCAAATTTTCAGTACCATTTTTTCGTTTATTTAAAATAAAATCCAGAGTGGTACAAATATAAACATCAGATTAAAACTTTACAGAACTGTTTGTCCAATTATATAAGACTGAAAAGAACCCAATACACACAGACACACACCAGAATATACATATTACTCAATTAGGACTGTAGTTTAATTCAGTGATTTTTTGTGCATCCATAAAAACAATGCATAAATAATTATATACATTGGCGACATTGGGGGGGGGGGGGGGGGGGCAGGTGCCTCCCCTCTCATATCGCCATCAATTTATTGTAGTCTTGGAGTTTCAGATTTGAAAATTGTTAAATACGTGTTTATATGTACATCTCCGCATTGATGGGGCAGTAGAACAAAATAAGAACAGTTACTTTATTGAGATTGGGCCGTAATCAACCAGTAATTTCATTTCCAGTGACTGACGGTAGAAAGTTCAGGAAACAATGGTATGGGATTTATGAATGGATTGAATATAGTCCCACCACTGATCGGGCTTTTTGCTTCACGTGTCGCGCATTTGGTGGCAACAAGTCTAAGACGGACACATTTCAAATGACTTTATTTGCGAGTATGCGAGGAACCTACCGTGGTGTAACTACACACATTTTAAGAGGAAATCCACTGGCGATGCATGTCCATTGTCACTCACATAGCCTCAGCCTCTGCATTGTGGATGTCTGTTGCAAATATTTTGCTGAGGCGGGTACAAAAAGACTCTAAATTTTTTTTCTTGCCCCATCCCCAACTCGAGAGTCAAATGTCACCCATGCTTTTATTTTATATTTTTATATTTTATAATAGATTATATGCATTACTTTTAATGGATGCACAAAAAGCACTGAATTAAACTACAGTTCTAAATGAATAATAAAAACTCACTTTCACTGCACCTTATGGTTTGTTACTCGCTGCCTTTAGTGATATTTTAATTCCATTTACTTTTGATCATAGTGTTTTAGACATTACAGATCTAACTCGTGCTCCGACTCTGAATCAGCACATCTACACCGCGCATGAGGAGCAACGCGGCCTCATTACTAACATCACTTCCGTTATAATAAACGACAGAATTTACACTGATACAGTATATAATGACAATAAACTTAAATTAAAGTAAACCTTTTAAGCAACTCGCTTGGAGGTTGTACACTTTCTTCCTCAGTCACTTGACGATTTCGCCTCCGTCTGATGGTGACTGAGGTCACATTTGGAATAAACGGTAACGTTGACAAACAGTAAACTGAGGAAAGTTATTGTCGGTGACTGGGTATTAGGCTAAAGCTAGCGGCGTCACATTACGTGCATATGACACCATAAGCCACTGACTAGGAAGCGGCTTATACTTCCGGTTAGTAAAAAAACGCTAGTGTTATATTTAAGATGATATTACCTTTCTAAAATCCACACACTAGACAGTAGAGTACACAGTGCAAGTGTATAGTATGTCATTTGGGACACAACTTTAGTATTTACCCTCTGATGCATGTTTTCAGAAGAGAAGTAATGTCATGAGTAAACATGCCCTGTGCGGTGCGCAGACCAACTAATCGATAATGAGATTCGTTGACAACGATTTTCATAATCAATTATTATCGATTTTATCAATTAGTTATTGCAGCTCTATTTAATACATCTAGATCCAAACATCAGGAAAAGATAGGTAAAATTCTGATCGACTGTCTCACATGCATCTTTCAAACTCAAACCCAAAATGTTTTCAGTGTATCGCAAAAACAATAGAATTTGCCTTGCCGTTCTGAAACTTTGAGCGGATTGTATTTGTTTAGAGCAACTCTAAAATGTTATTACACTCACCTGCCAGCGCAGGTACTTATAGTCCATGTGACCCACAAACAGAGATTTAGTGGTGAAGGCATAGGGCTGCACCTCCACATCTGCACGTGTGACCTGCATGCACAAGCACACCTTATAGCACAGGCTAGAAAAGTTACTGTAGTCAAAATTAAGCACAAAAATTACAGAACTGATTCAGTTTGGACAGATATGAGCATCATGTGAATTATCACTGAAATTTAAAAGCCCATACATATATTAAGAGTCCTGGTAAACAGGTCTCTTTGTTGGCTGATTCTCAAAGAAAAACAAAATATATACATTCATATGCTCAATTAACCATACACCTCCACAAAAATATCTCAGTTATTTTAAAACTGAGTAAATAGTTTATACCACAAGATCAGGGTAAAGAATTATATAAAGAATATATATTCACTCTTTCACACACCTTGTTGATGAAGCTAGACTTGCCAACATTGGGGTACCCACAGAGCAGAAGTGTTCTGGTGTTTGGGTCGATTGAGGGCAGACGAGAAAGATGCTGACGAACTAAAACAGCAAGCATTAAATGCATTTATTTACAACCAGTGACGGTCTTCACACATTAATCATATGGCACAGCTGGTTTCCAGTCTGTCTTACCAGGTTAGAAAAGGAGTCATGAGTCAGTGTGAGTACCTTGTTCTAGATATTCCAGACTCTGTTTCTGTCTCTTCAAGATGGTGCACATGCGTCCGAGCGCTGCTCTCTTTAACTGCTTGCAGCGATACAGCGAGTCGCCATACTTCATCAGACGCACATAGTCTTTAGCTACACTACATACAAATACACATACCACGTAATTCCTCTGGCATTTCAGGCACCTTCCGTGGACACAATAAAGAGTGTGACAAGAAACGTGATCATCAGTGTGAAAAAAGTATTCTTACTTATCAATCAGGTTCTTGGCAATGTTGATCTGACCCAAAGCAAGTTTATAATGATCCTTATCATACAACACATTCATCAGATCAGCATAAAAAGGGTGAATATCCTAGAAGAATGAAAATGGAAAATATGGAGGGAAAGAAAGAAGCATTCACAGAAAAAAAATGTTAACCTCATTCCAAGAATACAAAGTTAACGCACCAAGTAACAAAAAGCTTCAACTGTGAAACTCACATCCAGCTTGGGGAAGTCCGTTATGATCTGCGAGAGACGGTCGTGGTAGTTCTGTTGTGTGAACTTAACCTTGCGCATGTAGAAGTGACGAATGCGATGAATCTGATAATGTTTGTGAATCACAGTAGGTGTTTTGCGTTGGGTTTTGGACAGCGTCAGGTCAATGAAGTCCTGAAGGAACAAAGAGGAAACAGTGTGTAAGATTCACATGCTGGTTAGATTTAACTTGTATATTAAGCTCATTCCTCCAGCTCTCAATTAACCACACAAAGATTAAAAACATCTGCTGCAACCTGAAAATAGCATTCTGTAATTTAAAAGCAACAGTTTAAAAGGTTTCAAGAGGGGGTACATCCAATTCAATATGCAGAGTACAGCAAAGCAACAAAGTTTAAAATAACCCAAACTACAGTGGTGCTTGAAACCCGTTAATATTTTCTATATTTCTGCATAAACATAAACTAAAGCAATCAGATTTTCACAAATGTACTAAAAGTAGATAAAGAAAATCCAATTAAACAAGTTATATATTATATCTGGTCATTTATGTATTGAGGAAAATTATCCAATATTACATATCTGTGAGTCAAAAAAGTATGTGAACTTTTACTTTCAGTATCTGGTGTGACCCTCTTGTGCAGCAATAAGTGTAAATTAAAGTTTCTGGTAACTGTTGACCAGTCCTGCAAATCAGTTTTGAGAAATTTTAGCCCATTCCTCAGTACAGAACAGCTTTAACTCTGGGATGTTGGTGGGTTTGCTCAAATGAACTGCTTGCTTCAGGTCCTTCCACAATACTTCTATTGGATTAAGGTCAGGACTTTGACTTGACCATTCCAAAACATTAATTTTATACTTCTTTAACCATTCTTTGGTAGAATGACTTGTGTGCTTAGGGTCGTTGTCTTGCTGCATGACCCACTTTCTCTTGAGATTCATTTCATGGACAGATGTCCTGACATTTTCCTTTGAATTCACTGGTATAATTCAGAAGTCATTGTTCCGTCTACTATGGCAAGCCTTCCTGTTTCACAGATGGGATAAGGTTCTTATGCTGGAATGTAGCTGTATGAATATAGCTGTACGAACAATGCTGTACTGTATGAATGTAGTGCAGCAGGAATAGAGATGACTGGAGTTTAGAGGCTGCAGTGGCTATATTTTACCTGCTGTTTTTACCAAACAGAATGAATATTAATTTCAACTGCAGTTTCCTAATGAACTGCTTATATGTATCCTGAAACGGGCACTCTGTAGGCAATATTTAAATGCATATATAAATATTTATTACATTAAATATATATTTACATGTTAGCCGATCCAAAGTTATACGCATGCGTGGAGTGAGGTTTAGAATCAAAGCTGTCTGTGTGTCCAATGGTGCAAACATGCTGACAAAGAAATCTGGTGTAGCAGTAAGACTGACTACGATATACCCCAACCTGTACACATGGCAATGTTGAACTATCGTCACGTTACAGCATTTACGGATAAGACACTTATGTATTTCCAGTAAGAAAAAAACAACACATAAGAAATTTTTAAAGGACCCGAAGTGTGGTCACAAATTCTGCATTAATTGATAACAGCATGTTATTTCATTGTGCTGCTTTATCATAATTAGAGGTCATGGACGCTGATGATGAATACTTTTAAACTCTAAAACATTTTCAATCTAACTCACTTGTGGATTTTGTACTCAAAATAAAAGCGATCTATAAGCGAATATTATTTTTTTTTTTTTTATCCACGAAAAAAATCTACACATTTTATTCACAACTCGGAGATAAAACTTGATGAAATTAAATAATTTTAAAAAATAATTAGAATTTAAACGATCGGACGCGAATCGCTGTACTGTAAGTAACGTTAGCTAGCCATGCTACCTCCAACTACCTTCGTGACATACGCGTCAAAAGCGGCCGCGTTTACAGTAAGAACAATAATACCAGGCACGTACCGACGTACATAACATATATATTTTTTAATCATATGTTAAAAGCTTACCTTTGCTGTGGGGACCACCATAATCTTTTTAAAGTTGTAGAGTGCCATTGTAGCAACGCACGTGCTGTCAGCGTTTACAGTACCGGAAAAGAGCGAGTCAGCAAGAGCGGCTCAACAGGCGCAGCTCTTCTCACACTGCCCCCTCACGGCCACGCCGTAAAAACGCACCATACCTCGGTGTTTTCTGTATAATATTGCAGTTATAGAAGTAATTATATAAGTAGTTCACTTGTTAAATTTAACTCACCTCTAGATTTCATTCATTCATTCATTCAGATATAATATTTAATTTTATATGGTTATATAGGTTTCCTGACAGGGCCGGATTGATGGGACCGAGTTGGGCTATACACCACTAATGTTCCCATTATCAAGTACATTAATTAAATCACGTCAACCTCAAGGCCAAATACACCCTGCTGCTTCTTTTCATTCAATAAAGTATACTATATATTAATAAGGTATGTGCTAAATTTGGTTTTCCAATATCACTGTCTTAGAGTCCATTAAGCCACGTTAATGTAAAATGCTTAATGTAAAACTTTGTGTTCCGATTCTGAGTTCACCTGAACCGGATGTGGCAGCTCAGTGGTTTGGACATTGGACTTCTGATCAGAAGGCCATGAGTTGAAATCCCAGCACTGCCAAGCTGCTACTGCTCGGCCCTTGAACAAGACCCTTAACCCTCAACTGCTCAGTTGTATTAAAAAATTAGATAATTGTAAGTCACTCTGGATAAGGGTGTCTGCCAAATGCTGTACATGTAATCTGCTTACCTTTATGTAGCATGCATCATCATCATACAGCATAAGTGGTGTAATTTTATAGTAATAAGGTCTTCATTATTATTCTAAAATAGTGAAGAATAGTAAGGGGTAAAGAATCCCCTTCTATGACCAGGTGTCCACATTTTTGCCTGCTTTGACCAAGGTACATTGACAATGTACACAGCACTCTCCAGGTACAGTCTGAGTTAAGCCTGAGTTATATTTATTTACTATATTGAAATAACTGTAATATAAATGTTAAATGTCAATATAATGTAATATAATATAATATATAATTTATATTTAATAAATATAATATAATAATGTAATTATGTGTTTAGTGGTTAGCACGTTTGCTTCGCACCTCCAGGGTTGGGGGTTTGATTCCCACCTCTGCCCTGTGTATGCAGAGTTTTCATGTTCTCCCAGTGCTTCGGGGTTTCCTCCAATTTTCCTCCAACAGAGATTGGCATCTCTAAATTGCCTGTAGTGTGTGAATCTGTGTGAGTGTGTGTGCCCTGCGATGGGTTGGCACCCTGTCCAGGGTGTCCCCTGCCTTTGCCCCGAGTCTCCTGGGATTGGCTCCAGACTTCCTGCAATCCTGTGTAGGATAAGATGTACAGAAAATGGATAGATGAATGGATAATTTTTCTGGAATATTGATTAATTCAGCAGGTTATGCTGTTTTTAAAAATGATATTTTAAATCCTTAATCCTGGTGTCTCTTTTTAACTTGGAGCACCTGCCCCTGTAAGGATCTCTGCACAGCCCTGGATCATATAAACCAAAGGCATCCCATCAGTTGAACCTCTGAGCAAATGTCATATGTAATCAGCTGTGTTAATTTATTCATTAAGACACATGAGTTCAAGGATGTTCTGGTCTTCTCTGATTAAAAATCCAGTCAAAGTTACACAAACTTTCTAGTGGCACTGTAAAACTTTGTATTGTCTGCATATCAGTGAAACAGGACGTGGCTCCGGAAGATGTGACGTAATGGTAAAAATTGTAAATGGTCTGCACTTACAGTGCCTTTCAACCTTAGCCTTAAATACCAATGGAAGCAGAGCAGCCATGCAAGTTGCTAGCCTGTCATTGGGAGCAATTTGGGGTTCTATGTCGTGCCCAAGGACACTTCAGCACGTGGGCCAGGAATCAAAACGCCAACCCTACAGTTAGTGGACAACCCACTCTGCCACCTGAGCCACAGCATGTAGTATGTACATTGAAAAGTGTGCAGCTGAAAATGTCCTACAGTGGTGCTTATAACGTTGTGATCCCTTTAGAAATTTCTATATTTCTGCATATATATGACCTAAAACATCATTAGATTTAGTCCCAAAAGTAGAAAAAGAGAAGCCAATTAAACAAATGATACAAAAATATTATTTTTGGACATTTATTTATTTAGGAAATGATCCAATACTAAATTCACATTTATTCATTTAGCAGATGCTTTTATCCAAAACGACTTACAAATGAGAAATATTACAATATTACATATCTGTCAGTGGCAAAAGTATCTGAAACTCTAGTATTAGCAGTTAATTTGAAGGAGACATTCGAGCCAGGTGTTTTCAATCAGTGGGATGATGATCAGGTGTGAGTGAGCACCCTGTTTTATTTAAAGAACAGGGATCTATCAGGGTCTAATCTTCACAACATATATTTGTGGAAGTGAATCTTGGCACGAACAAAGGACATTTCTGTGGACCTCAGAAAGAGTTGTTTTTGCTCATCAGGCTGGAAAAGGTTACAAAACCATCTCTAAAGAGTTTGGACTCCACCAATCCACAGACAGATTGTGATCAAATGGAGGAAATTCTAGACCATTGTTACCCTCCCCTGGAGTGGTCGACCAACAAAGATCACTCTAAGAGCTAGACGTGTAGTAGTCCGCAAGGTCACAAATGAGCCAGGTAACTTCTAAGCAACTAAAGGCGACTCTCACATTGGCTATAGTTAATGAGTGAATCAAGAGAACACTGATCAACAATGGTGTGCATGGCCAGGTTGTAGCGAGAAAGTCACTGCTCCACAAAAGAAAATTGCTGCCCATCTGCAGTTTAAAGATCACATGGACAACCAATTAGGCTATTGGAAAAATGTTTTGTGGATGGATGAGACCAAAATAGGACTTTTTGGTTTAAATGATGTTTGGACAAAGGAAAACGCTGCATTCCAGCATAATAATCTTATTCCTTCTGTAAAACATTGTGGTGGTAGTATCATGGTTTGGGCCTTTTATGCTGCATTTCGGCCAAGGTGGTTTGCCATCATTGATGAAACAATGAATTCTGAATTACATCAGCAAATTCTAAAGGAAAATGTCAGGACCTCTGTCTGTGAACTGAAACTCAAAGAGAAAATGGGTCATGCAGGAAGACAACAACCCCAAGTACAAAAATTGTTCTACCAAAAATGGCTAAAGAACAATAAATTTAATGTTTTGGAATGGCCAATTTAAAGTCCTGATCTTAATCCAATAGAAATATTGTGGACGGACCTGAAGCAAGCAGTTCATGTGAGGAAACCCACCAACATCCCAGAGTTGAAGCTATCCTGTACTGAGGAATGGGCTAAAATTCCTCCAGGCCGATGTGCAGGACTGATTAACAGTTAATGGAATCATTTAGTTGCAGTTATTGATGCACAAGAGGGTCACACCAGATACTGAAAGCAAAGGTTCACATACTTTTGCCACTCACAGGTGAATATAGGATAATTTTCCTCAATAAATAAATGACCATAAGCAACATTGTTTTTTGTTTGTTTAATTTGATCTAGTTTTAGGACTTCTGATAACATCTGGTGTTGTTTTAGGTCATATATGCAGAAATAGAAAATTCTAAAGGGTTCACAAACTTTCAAGCAGCACTGTACACTCAAAGCATGAAGTGAACCAGCTGAGGGCATCCTGGATGCCTATTATATTTTCAAGGTGGTTAATGATTAACTTCATTGTAGATTTTGTATCATTATAGTTTTCAATTGCTTATATCAGAGAATAAATCACCCAGGGCGTCTGCTCGCCCTTGGTGTGGAACTCAAATGTATTGTTCCATTTTGGCTAGTGTGCTAAACTATTCAGCTCATGCCTAACATTTTTGACAGACTGGAGAACAAAATGTATAGATTAGATAAAATATATAGAGAGAGCACAGATTCACTGAGAAATACACAAATTAAAATACCCTGATTTTTGTATTTTAGATAGCTTTAGGTGGCTAGCTCACACCCATCAGCATGGAATATGCACAGAGACATACACAGCGGCATGAGAACAGATCAACCTCTTTCATTTGGTACTCAGTTACTGTGCCCATACACAATGGTCACAGTCAGTGTCTGTCATTGCTATTTAGCCATATGACTGTGTGGAACAGAGTTTAGATACTGCTCTGAATTATCTTTGAACTTGTGCACTCACTGCCACAAGATAAATCTGTACAAAGGAGAATGACAATGTTACAAAATGTTCTAACAAATAGGTTATCACATTTTTCTACCACAGGGGGTAGTATTCCAAAAGCTTACATGCACAAACTTTAAGCAAATTACAAATAATAAAGATTTACTTGATTAATTCAGTGTTGCAATTTATTTCCAGTATCTTTCTGTTTCAAGTTTTACACCTTCATTCCCAGACAATATTTATTACCCCCCACAACCCTGGCAACCTTTTTGGATGAAACTTATGAAATATTTCCGTAATCACCTGAAAATGTTTGACTGCACTATAGCTTTGACTGTACATTAAAAAAATTCTAGGGAGTCAAATAAATCCAACTTGTTTTTACCCCCCCCCCCCCCCCAAAACATTACTAATAACACAAACTTCACCTAAATGGAATGTGAAAAGAAGAAAACAGACAGACAATCTCCAAACATTTACACTCATGTAGTCTGTAACAGCACATAAAATGCCTAACAATATTGTTGCAGTTTGTGCAGCATACATAAATAACTACATGATAACACCACTCAATCAAAAGACACCCATTTTTTCTATGAACTGTTGTATTGGTACATCAATATCATGAATGACATCACAAATTGGCTATTACTTTGATCAGGGACTCACAAGCTGAAATAGCTCCATGTCTGTCAGTGATTGACAACTTCCACATTAGTGTGACACTTGAGAAGGGGACACCCCTCTCTCTTAAAAGAGGGTTAGGGTTAGGGTTAAAGTCCATTTCTACTGTGGGCAATTATTAAGTTTATGATAGTGATGGCGCCAGAATGCATACAAGACCAGTCCCACTCACAAGGTACAATATTTTCTTACGTTGTGAGAAAATAACTTATCGTTATGTCAAGATCCCGAGAAAATGTTTATTAGTTGGAGATCACAAGAAAGAAAAAAATAATAATGCATGGTCTCTTGGACTTCCGTAGCAAAGAGTAAAACTACTGCTAGATGGTCCTAGAAAGGACAATCACTAAATATGTATCCTAGTGAAACAGTGGAACTTCGACTATAAGGTAACAGCCTCTCCAAAATTCAGCAAATTCCAGAATTTTATACAGAATCGTATATCTGTAAAATGCAATGCAAAAAGTTACAGTTTAATGAATTTGGTTTCCCTATGAGCCATGAAAGTGGAGTTAACTGAGGGCAGTGGGGTGATAATCAGAATTCAATACTGAGTTGAATTTTATGTTCAAACATGGCGATGATGAGCATGATGCCAAAACCAAGCAGGATCCCAGCATTTTGTAGGACAAAGAATCCATAATGACTGAAGCCGGCTTCACTGGCATCATTATGTAGCATCTCCGGCACCTACATACATATAAAAATAATTATCTGGGGTTGTTGACAGTAAAAAAAAATTTTTTTATAAAAGCATAACATTGAAAATGGACAGTTGTTCTGGACTAATAAATCAATCAATCAATCAATCAATCAATGACTTGACTAAGAAACGTGTAAATTAAGGGATGAATTAATGCAAGATTTTATTTTGAAAAGTATATTCATTCTATTGCAATTACAACAGATTCAACAAATAGTTTTTAATTAATAATTTATTAATACATAAAAGCAAAATACAACAAAAATGTGAGTGATTGATTACTTTATTGATTATGGTTTGATGATTTATTTTATTGTTTACATTATGAATTGACCCACTACTTGGGTTAGTCCAAGTAAGCCAGTGTAAAAACTAATTACAATGTCTGACTCTCATCTGCTTAGAATGTGAAGAAAAATATTGAGGTCTGAGAAGCCTGACATCTCAGAAATGGGCTCATGTGCATGCACAGTGGCAAGAAAAAGTATGAACCTTTTGGAATTTCATGGTTTTCTGAATAAATTTGTCATAAAATGTGATCTGATCATCTAAGTCAAGGGTATTGACCAATATAATGCATTTAAAACAATTATAAAAAAAAAAAATAAAAAAAATATGATCCTTCATGTCTTTATTGAGGACAACCAAAAAAACCCTCATAGTGCTTGTGGAATAAGTATGTGAACCCTTGAGTTAATGACCTCGAAAAAGCTAATTGGAATCAGGTTTTAGCACATCTGGAGTCTTGTTAAGAAAATGAGTTTGTAGGTGTGGACTACAGCTACTTTGACTGATAAAAACCCCTCAAACTTTTGGAGTTTGCTCTGCACAAGACGCACATGCTTATGTGAGCCATGCCTTGCCAAAAAGAGCTTTCAGAGGATCTACGATCAACAATTGTTGATTTACATAAAGCTGGCAAGGGTTACAAAGTGACTTCAAAGATTTTAGAAATTCACCAGTGTACAGTTAGGCAAACATTCTACAAATGGAGACACTCTGGGACTATTTCTACTCTACCAAGAAGTGGGTGCCCAGTCAAAATGACACCAAGAGCACAACGAAGACTCATTAATGAGGTAAAGAAACAACCCTGAATGACAGCCAAAGATTTGAAGGCATCATTGGAACTGGCTAACATCTCTGTTCATGAGTCTACAATACGTAAAACATTGAACAAGCAGGGTATCTATGGCAGGGCACCAAGAAGGAAGCCACTGCTTACTAAAAAGAACATCACTGCATGCCTGAAGTTTGCAAAAGAGCACATTTGACACTTCACAGTGGTATTGACAAAATGTTTTGTGGACTGATGAAACTAAGATTGAACTATTTAGAAAAACCACACAGCACTACATCTGGCGTAGAAAGGTCACGGCATATCATCATTAAAACATCATCCCAACCGTAAAGTATGGTGGAGGAAACATCATGATTTTGGCCTGCTTTGCTGCATCAGGACCTGGCCAGCTTGCAATCACTGAGGGGAAGATGAATTCCCAAGTATATCAGACAATTCTTCAGGATAATGTGAGAATATCTGCATGTAAGCTGAAACTGTGTAGACGTTGGATGATGCAACAGGATAACGACCCAAAACACAGGGTTCACATACTTTTTCTTGCCACTGTATGCTGTATATCTATAAATATGTTACTCACCATGTCCACCAGTGCGACGTACATGAAGAGTCCAGCTGTGAGAGCAAAGATCCACATGGCCACATTCTCAGCATAGTGTCCAATCAGAATGCCTGTAACCATTCCCAGGTAGCCCATCATTGCTGAAAGCAAATTATAAAGAATTGCCTGTTTCACAGACATTCCAGCCTTCAGCAGAACTGCAAAATCCCCTAGAGAAAAAGAATTAAAAGTTTGTTAAGACCCCAGCTTAGTTTTTCTGATGTGAGAGTGAAGTGAACTGTTCTTTACAGATACCAAAAGAGGTACTGTACAACTACATCGCTGTAACTCGACAGTAGTTTTACATTATGGATCTAACAAATATAGCAGCCAGAATCACTACTCTCAAGTTTGATCCTAGCAATTACACCATTCTAGCATACGTGTACATTTCTTAGTATTGCTCTGCACCTGGCAGGGGTGTATGGGATGAACTAGAGAAGTAATAACTAGCATGATACACCTGAGCCATGTTATTCCATATACAGTACCGTGCAAAAGTTTCAGGCACATGCACAGAAATGCTGTAAAGGAAAAAAGAATTAAAAAATAATTAAACAAAAAACCATAACTAAATTTTCAAAACTTTTTATAAAGGAAATTAGCCGTCAGGTTTAACTGAACTTCTTGGAGAATCTACCACAGTTTTTCTGGAGACTGACTGTTGCACTTGCTTCCTTATTCTGAATCATCAACAAGTGGAGAAAATGGGGAACCACAGAATAGGAGGTGCCTCCAAAACTGATGTAAGGACAAGAAGAAATCTTATTAGGGAAGCTGCCAAGAGACCTAAGGCAACAATAAAGGTGCAAATGTGTGTCACTTTCCACAAGCGTATGTGTGCACACACAGCTGCTACGCAAATGGCATTGTTCACATACTTGCTTACATATCTTATGTAAATGTGGAGGATTATAGTGGGTATAACTTGGTCATGCTTTGTTTCATCAGCTTCAAATTGTGCATGGTTACCAATGGGCCATTCCTGATTGCACCAACATGGCAATTATAAGTCATAGTTATAGCACCACCCACACTAAAATACTTATGCTGCACGCATGCTTGAAGTAGATTTTATATGGATGTCTTTAAGGTTTATCTGGGGTACCAGAGAGTTTATGTGACGTGTTTGCCAGTTTGCTCTGGCTATGACATGCGAGGGTCCTACGTCCCCTTGTGACAGGGGGACCCCTCGTTATTATTATTAGGGCCTGAGCACCAATGATGTGAGGCCCCATTGGATCTGCTCCATTTATTATTAGGGCCAGAGCACCGGAGGTGCAAAGTCCTATTGTTTAAGTGTTTACTATTGTATTTAGCGATTTCACTCATTTTTGAGGCATTTGTGAAGCTTCAAAGAATTAAATTCGACATACGCATCATATCTGCAGAAAATTAAAACATGATAAAGTAAATAGGCTTGGCCATGGTTTAGCAGCACCACAGCACCCCCAAACGGCAGAATGGCATTTGATTAATTTTCTTGGAGTAGCACAAGTTTTGGTATGGTCGTTGCACTCATCATGTACGACAAGGTTCACATGGTTATAGCTGACTCCGCCAAACATGTGAAAACGTGGGGTTTTCAAACATTCCCACGGTGTTTGTCCTATTAGGACAACTTTTCACTTGATATTGCAGTTTAGCATAGGTGTGCCTCCTGAGCTCCATAACACCACCTAGGTTTTGAACGTAAATTTGACAACCTTGTAGTGCACAAAAAGTCAGGGAAATTTGGCGTATTCATCACACTCATCAATTCTTGGATCATTTCTTTTAGGTTTTGTCCAGTTGACTCCACAGCGCCCCCTAACATTTATGAATGAGTATTGTTGTGGTTGCCACAAAGTTCGTCTTATATTTGCAAATTTTGTTGGAGATATTGTCATGTCAGACATATTTGCCATTGGTTTCTATTAGCTCCACCCCAACAGGAAGTCGGCCATTTTGAAAGTTTCGTGTTTCTTCATACAATTTTAACAAACTCTTTCATACTCCTTCTACAAAGATAATCAGATTCACTTGAAATTAAAAAAGAAACGCCAGACATGCGATTATAAATTGCGAAGGAATAGTGGATATCTAAAATGAGGATGTAATGGTGAGCAATCAATTTGCTTGACACAACACTGCCAAACAGAAAGTTGGCCAATTTTGGAATTCGTGCATTTTTTCCCCATATTTTTCACAAATTCTTTCGTACTCCTCATAGAGAGTTCAGCAGATTTCCTTTAAATTTGGTTGGATGCGTGATTATAAATTGCCAAGGAATAGTGGATCTCTCAAATGAGGACATAATGGCTACAAATTGATTTGCATGAACCCTGCCAAACCAGGAAGTGGAAATAAATTGAAGTTTGGTTTGATCAGCCTGAACTTGTGCATGGCTACTAATGGGTTACAGTAATGTTACAGTGAAGAGTCATCAAGATGGCGCCACCTAGACTGAAACTGTTATATTACACTACATACAAATAAAATGCGCAAATACGTAGTACGCCCATTTTGTTCAGAACACTAGCCACTCAGAATGCGTGGAATGATGTGGCACTAAAAACAGTGTTTCAAGAGGGACTTAACCATGAACTACAAGCAGAGTTAGCTTACAAGAACGAGACTATGGACTTATCACAGTTCATCAAAATGGCCAATAAACTGGATAATCTCATCCGTAATAAACCCTGGTGCAAACAACCCAAGATGGCTCCTGCTTCCATGGACAATGCTGTTCCCTCTGCACCGCAGCCCACCGAACCCACGCAGATCGTCTATGCTAGGGTTTAACCCGAAGAATAACATCACCGTCTCCAGGAACACCAATGCTTTTACAGTGGTCAGCCTTACCATCACAGCAATACCTGCCCCTATAAGGCTAACAGCACCTCAAAGAAAAGGGTGAGTAACGAATACTCTTACTCCATTCCATATAATCTCATCCTCTTCGTCTCCATTAAGGTTTCTAATACCATCCACTATGTTTCAGCACTAGTAGATTCTGGGGCTGCTGTCAATCTGATCCACAATAACCTCATTCAGAAACTCAAAATCCCTACTATGCCATGAACCCGGTCCACTAACGTCACAGCAGTTGACAACAAACCCATAGGACAAGGCATGACAACAAACCATCCCGAGCAGTCTACGAGTTGAACTATTTCAGTCCAAGAGAACAGCTCTCTCTCTCTCTCTCCCATTATCTCATCTCCAAAGAGCCAGATCATCCTCGGCCATCCCTGGCTAGCTACTCTTGATCCCAACATCTCCTGGAATCAAGGCAAACTTCATGAATGGTCGCAATACTGCCAAGAGCATGGTCTTAATTCAAGGATCACAGTACCATGCAGGGCCGTTTCTAGGTAGTATAGGTGGTCGCCTAGGGCGCCACCAGCTTGGGGGCACCGATGAGCGCCCCAACACCCCCAACCGACTCAGCCACCCACAACGAAGAGAGTACCTGGACTGGGCAATCGGAGCTGAAGCCCCGAGTAATTCAGAAGTGAATAGTTCATGTAGTGAGCAGTTTGTCACTATGTGACTAAACGTCAGTAAAAGAACACCGAGTTGTAATTTTATTTTCAATTAACAGTGGTAAGACCAGATGGGGTTCTACAAGAAAATGCGTGGAAATATTTGTCTCTTATTGGCTGACAGTTCTCAATTCTGCCAAACGCTAGCTCACACAGTCAGTGTGAGGGGAAAAATGGATATACACAGATTTTTATTTATTTATTTATTTTTAACCCGTAAAGGGGTTGAAACTGAAACACTAATATTCTCCCATGTTGAGCAGGAAAACAAGGTGTATAAATGTCTATATGGGTTCCAAGTTACATGAACAGAGCACAAAGACAGATACCGTACTTTGCATGGCACTGTAGAAGCTAAATCCATACAGTGATGGCTTAGTTTGGCTAGCAACACCAAACTAGCCTAATCTCGTATTGGATAGCCAAAAAGTTTTAGATTTTATCGGTCTGGTAGTCCTGCAAACAGTGATAACACCTGAGGCAAGTTTTATGATAAATCCAACTTTTTGTTTGATCACGTCATACATTGACAAGTAAATTACCACAGCCTATGTAAAAAAATACAAAAAACAAACAAAGAAAAACTTTAGGCTACTAGCTGAGCTGAGAATGTTGAGCAGGAGAACTGACCATTATTTTTCTCAAGTTTTACTACCTGTACCATTGAGGTGGGAGTTGTGGTTCATATCAAATATGTCCACAAGCAAGGTTTTTACAAACAGATCATGAAAGTTTACTCAGTCACTGAGTAGTTTTCAATTCTCATTAATGAAATTACGGGAACATTAAGAAAACATTAGGGGACTGTAATGCAAACCTAAAAATATCTTTCTATTTCCAAAGAAAAATTTCCTGGCTAACAAATAAACCTTAAAAATTGTTGGCCAACTTAATAGTGCTATACTATTAAGTTGGAATTGCACCACACAGATACATAGCGTTAATTTCTGAGGAAGATAGGGCTGCACGATTATGGCTAAAATGATACTCACGATTATTTTGATCCATATTGAGATCACGATTATTCATTGATTTTAGGGACAACATTTTTATTGCACTTTCACATTTAAATAAACAGACAGCTTTCACCTCCATGTTGTGCTACATTCCTGCTAATGTACCAATCTTAGCATCAAATTAGACTGGTCCTTAATGTGAATAATCTCATAGAAGCAAAACATAAAATTGTAACCCAAAATATAAGAAGTAAAAATAAAAATGCCAAAATGAAAATATGCAATCAAATATAACAATATGCAACCAAATGAAAACAATTCAGGCCTATGCAGAAAAGGCAAACAGTGTTTACAGAAGGAGAAACGCAGCCAAATCACTTAATACAGCGGTGATGCAGGGATGACGTCATTTTGTACCGGAACCCGGAAGTTAGCATCACACTGGTTCCCTTGACAAAAACCCAATAGGATTTTCCCATAGGCTTCTGGATTATTGCAAAAAATAAGCTCTGTGATCAACAAAGGTTTACAATACTAACACATTTTGTCCATCAAGATAATTTTCACAAATGAACACAACTTTTATGAAGTTTGAAGCCTAAATACAATCAGCAAAAATAAAAAGCTAACCGTATGCTATAAACAAAATACACCACAGTCGCTCGACTTCAACGTCACCATCACCAAGGTTCTGACAACTTTTCCAAACTTGATTTAAAAACATTTTCCATAATACGGATTTACTCTGTGGATGAATCTTATTCCACTTTTTTTTTTGGCAATTGTGCACAGCACACCTGAACCAGTTTATCTGCAAAGTTTTTTCTTGTTCAGTGTGATGAGGTTTAATGTCCCCGAACATCATCTGTAGTTCCATTTAGTGTCACGTTAGTGTCATGATTTCCCCTCGAGCAAAGCACTGGAGCGCGTTCTGAAGGTTTAAAATGCTAACTCATTTCCGGGTTTTGGCATACAAAATGACATCATCCCTGCGCCACTCTAGGGTGACTGGCTGCAAGTTTAGGAAGCGCTTGATTTGATATGCAGCTGAGTTTTCTATGAGCATAGGACGAACTTTAAACAAATATTGCAGTCGATCATATTCATGTAATTGTGGGCCGTCAAAATCGTAATCGATATGCGATTAATTGTGCAGCCCTAGAGGAAGAGCAAAGCGATGCGTCAAATGCCTGCAGGATACATGCAGCGGCCATCTTGTGTACAGGTAGTTAACAGTATAAATCCACCTTAATGGAGCTACTGGAATATCTGGCAAGTACTGGTCACTCTCTGCATGCAATCACAATCATGTATTCTTCACATGTCTGGCTATGGAGTAGGGCAACTGAACACAAGCCCTTTCTCTCTCTCTCTCTCTCTCTCTCTCTCAATCAATCAATCAATCAATCAATCAATCAATCAATCAATATTTTTAAAACCACATCCAAGCCTGCCTACATTTTGCAAAACAAACACAGACACCCAGACCATATGGCAAAATGTATCATGGTCTGAGGAGACCAAGGTAAATTTTTGGCCATAATTCTAAAAGATATGTTTGTTGCAAAGAATGCCATACCTACAGTGAAGCATGGTGATGCCAGTATCATGCTATGGGCTGCTTCTCTTCAGCTGAGACTGCGGCGCTAGTCAAGACAGAGGGAATCATAGATCGCTCCAAATACCAATCTAATTTGGCACAAAACCTGCAGACCTCCATTAGATACCTTCCAGAATGACAATGACCCAAAGCACAAATCCAAGTCAACAAAGGAATGGCTTCAGAAGATGATAAACATTTTGTAATGGTCCAGCCAGAGCCCATATCTAAATCCCATCAAAAACCTCTGGAATTACTTAAAAGCTCTGTACAGGAGATCACCTTGCAATATAATAGATCTGGAGCTTTTATGCAAGGAAGCATGGAATAAAAATTCCAAATCAAGGTTGGTAGATTCTTACCCGGGGGTGTTGCCGCTTTTCCCTCTAGCTTTTAAATCGCTTATGAATGCATGTGCGTCAGTGCGCATTTCACTTTCGAATTAGCAACAGTTTGGGGGCGGCAACTGCTTGAATGGTGGGTTTATTATTCTTAATGAAAAACCCAACAAAGACAAAAAGGTACAATGACAAACTCGTTTATATTAAACATAGAACTTATGAAACCAAATCTTCCGTCAGCGTCTTGTCAGTTAGCTCGCCTCACTCTCGTCACGCGATAAATGAAATCTGACTCCTGCTGATCTGCGCTGCGACCCTGACTCATTCGGCTCATGCAAAATTGAGCAGATGCGTTCGGTTTTTAATTGTAGCATCCATTCTCAATCTGAACTGAATTATTTTTATTACTATAAAAAAAAAGCAAAACAACAGTGGGGCAGTGCCGCGGTGAGCAAGTGATGTAATCTGCGGGTGGCCGAACACCGTGTAACACCAGTAACACAGATTATTGCAGCAAGCCTACTGCACAATGCTGGAGTTCATTAATGATGGTGGTGAAGATGGTATTACCCAGCTCATGAGGAAGCTCATGGCAGAATACAGCAACTGAAGTGCTGAGACCACTAGACAAACCCTCCGTAAAGGCTGCTCCTAAAAAAAAATAAATCACACACAGATGAGACACACATTTTCAGAAAGCATTTATGTTCATCAACCATAGTGCTGTAAGATAAATTTGCATAAATTACCCATTGCCACTTTATCAGTGAGCTGTGCACAGACTGAAGAAAAGTTTTTAAAAACATATATCCAATAATTAGTGTTATTTACCTATAGCCAGCCCATCACTAAAGTTGTGCAGGCCATCCCCCATAATGACCATCCAGGCAAGGGTAGCTACCCCAGCATTCTCGAAATGTTGGACAGAGTGTGTATGTCTGTGTGTGTGAGTGTGGGGATGATGGTTTTGAGAGTGGTGGTGATGGAGAATATGGTGGTAGTTGTGGTGATGGTGATGCTGCTCGTCTGACTGGCCAACAGTGTCGTGGAAGTGGGAGTGGCACTTGTTCTCACAATCTTCATCTGTGTAGCCAGCCTGAGATAACATCACTTCTTCCTCCTCTGGCAGACCCTGTCCCCATGCATGCCTGCCATTCATCTCAGAGTCTAATGTGAAGAAGATGGGGGGAAAAAAAACACAAACAGCTCACATTAAAACATCAAGTTCTCATTATCCATCAAGTGCCTTGGATTTTAAACAACATATGTAATAACTGCATAAAGCAAATATCCAGGCTTATACAAATTTTGTTCGTCACACAAACTTACCATCTAGAGGTTTAACATTAGGGTCTGCCATAACTGACACATTCCGAGAATCTAAAATTTCAACAGCCAAGTCCGCTCTCTTCTGCATCTCCACACACAGAGTTAGGGAGGAAAACGGAAATGTTTAGTTGCAGTCATTACTGTACAAGAGGGTCAGACCACATGCTGAAAGCAAAGGTTCATATACTTTTGCCACTCATGGATATGTAATATTGAATCATTTTCCTTAATAAATATATGACCAAGTACAGTAATGTGAAAAAATAAGCACACCCTATGGAAATTGTAG
Source organism: Ictalurus punctatus (assembly GCF_001660625.3). Lineage (NCBI taxonomy): Eukaryota > Metazoa > Chordata > Actinopteri > Siluriformes > Ictaluridae > Ictalurus > Ictalurus punctatus. Next base: position 9,035,407 of record NC_030435.2, read on the forward strand.
GCTTTTTTTTTTTTTTTTTTTACATATCTGGACAAGCAAACTTTGAAACCTATTAAAGGTGATGCACTATCAAATGACACAAAAGTGGCATTTTGTAGTAATTTCTACAATTAAAATGAACAAAGCTAAATCATTCAGATGGAATAAGTGAGCACACCCCTACATTTATCACATCTTCAAATCCATAAAATATGAATCAGGTGTTCAAGATTGGGTGACAGTGATTAGAACCTGCTTAGGGAGTGCAGGTGGAACCAGTCTTATTTTAACCCCTCACATCTAGTGTTCCCTTTGTTATTGAGTTGTGCATCATGCAGATCTAAAGAGTTCTATAAGGCCTTCAGAAAAAAGGCCTTCTTACCGTTTCCACAGAAGACAGTCACATCAATTGATGCTTCTGTTGAATGATTGAAATGATAGTTTTGTGGTTTTGTTCAAGTATATCAAGTACATAACTTTATTAATAACCACTGTTTAAAAAATTATCAAATGTTTGCTTGTCCAAATGGGTTAAAAAAGCCAACAATTTCTATGGGGTGCACTTATGATAGTAGATGCAGTCAGCTGTACGTTGTACAAGACTATGCTTGTGGGGAAAAAAACATTTAATTTTCAGGTCAGGGCTCTTCCACATAAACTTTAGCATACCATGTCATTATTTACCTTCGCTTTGTGCACAGGGGTATCGTCATGCTAGATCCTGTCTGGGTGCCTTAGTTCCAGTACAGAGAAATCTTAAAGCTATAGCATACAAAGACACTCTAGACAATTGAGAGTCCAACTTTGGGACAACAATTTGGGGGAAGGCCCAAACATGGGTGTAACTGACTCCTACATTCCCAGTGTCTGAATATTTTTTACCCTATGCATTTGTTTTAAACAAATCTTTCTTCATGCTAATGTGTACATACTAAGTACAAAGTGAAGAGACATTGGGCCTCATTTATCAAGCTGGATATGAGCAGATTTAATTGTGAATTGTTAGTATAAGCATTTAAACAAAAAATTTGCTATTCATGAAAAACCCATAAATTTGGAAGAATGTTTGTATCTTACTCCTGTGTGCATGTAAATTTACCACAAGATGGCTAATGTAAACCTCAACTTCAAATCATATTTGCCTGGATTACTGCACTTTTATATGGAATATACGGCTGAGTTTAAATAAATAAATAAATAAATAGATAGATAGATAGATAGATAGATAAATAAATGCATTTATCCAAAGCAACAAAGCCAAAGGTAAAAGTAAAAGTACCTTGGAGTTGCCATGAAAAACATCCTCATGCTAGTTCACTAGGGACGGGAATAAGAAAACCATCAAGAACACTGAAGCCCAGTCATTTTATATTATTGCCATTAATTGATAAATGAAAATAACGAAAGCCGCAAAAAGAAATGACGCCGCATAAACGGTCCGTCTGCACATAGACGTAAGCAGTAAACAAATGGTTTTGCTGAAGTACGATTTAGTATTCACTTAATAATAATATTTTTATTAATGTTAATTAGACAGTATCTCACAAAAGTGAGTATACCCCTCACATTTTTGTAAATATTTGATTAGCAAAGTGTCGTTTCTTCAATGTTGTTACATGAAAAGATATAATAAAATATTTACAAAAATGTGAGGGGTGTACTCACTTTTGTGAGATACTGTAATTACATATTTTTATTGGCATAAGTCAATAATAACTTTCCTAATAACGTCTGCTTTTCAGGCTTTACCCTGGTCAATCATTTCATGCTCACAGCTGTCTGTGCCCTTAAACAGTTATGTTACATTTATATTGAATAATTCAAATTCAAATATGAAGAAAAATCAGTGTTTCTGAAACTTTTTTAATCCAAAAAGTTTCTCGATTGGTTTTGCTTACACAATCATTTACATACAACTTTACTAAATGACAAGACTGATAAATGAGGCCCCTTGTGTATAAATCTGAAGAAGTGGATATATGCATTAAAAGTATATTTAACAAAAAAAAAAAAAAAAGTGTCCAACTACTTATTTCCTCTGACTGCATATATAGTGTAAAAAGGCTGCTGCTGGCCCATGATCAGCTTAATATTGAATGTGTGAGTTTGCAAGTGCACATGTGCATGTATCAGAGCCTAGATTTTGCTTGTGTTATTCAAACCTTTTGTTTTTTGTCTTTGAACATTTTTGCAAGGGTTAAGAAGTGCTCAATGAGAAACATGATGTAGACTCCCCCCAATGCAGTCAAACCTGTCCAAACAGACTTAAGTGAATCTTCACTGTCACCATGGAGACCATGCTCCAAGCTCTCACTGGCAGCATGGTGGTGCTTGTGGTGACCCTGAGACTGAGACAGATAAAACAGTTAAAATGGCCCTTGACAAAATGCTTTTGCAGCATGTATTAATTTGCATTTGTAGAATTGTCAATCAATGTGTGAACTTACATGTGGGATAAGGTGCAAGAGGGCATCTCCACTGAGTGTGCCTACTGCAAGGGCAACCAAGAAGCTGAGCAGGAAGTTAAAACAGACTTTGTTGATGAGTGGTATTAGGATTCCACCCACCAGAGCCAGCAAACTGATTATTGTGATGGAGAGAAAACCTCCAATCCAAGCTGTAACAGTTAAACAAACAATTTCATTATATACACTCACTGGAACTCAAAGGCTCATTCATGCAACGATCCAATCATGCTGCAGCAGCTTAATGTTTAAAAACATGCAGATACAGATCAGGAGTGTTACATCAATCAGAATGGGGAAAAATATGATCTGAATGGATATTTTTTGTTTTTCAAACCAGGCTGTGTAAACTCTAGACTATTGCGCATGAAATTTCCAGTAGATCAGCAGTTTGTGAAATATACAAACCAGCCCATCTAGGGTCATGTACTTTTGTGTTCATTCAAAATTATATTAAAACTAAAATGAAAACTGAAATTATGTTTAAAAATGCTAATCAACATGTTTATGGATTATTCATTTTGTTCCTATTGTAAATTCCAAAATGTAATTTTTTTTGGTTATTTAATGAATTATTGTGCTGAAATCTAAAAATACAAAAATTAGAAACATGTAAATTATGAAAAATATAAAATAAAACAAGCTTTCAAGGGTACACTAGGACTTGTCTGATATATGCTGTTGAAGCATAGAAATAATTTAGGCCCTTAGACTCATCTAGACTTTACCAGCAAAAACATGAATGCCTACAGCTTACGATCATGGCTTCACTTGACCCATAATCTGTCTCTCTTGAGGAGACATACCACAGGGGATGCAGGAAGGTGTTTTACACAGTGGAATACAGAAAAAAAGAAAAAGGAAAAAAAACCTTCATTTTTTTTTAATTTTTTTTTTTAAATGTATGATTATTCGCAGTGACAACTAAAAAAAACTTGATTCCTTACATAATACAGCTGGGCAAGGACAATTTAATTCAAACCTTTTTTATCAGAATGCATTTGTAGATGTGCAAAAATAAACAGCATCATCTACAGCAAACGAATAATACAAAAAATGGTTGTTCTTTTCCTACAAGTTTTATTGTGCTTGCACAACCCTTGCTTGTACAGTCCTTTGAAAGGATATTTAAAAAGAAATGTAAGAAACAAAGTTTTCTTTAGCTATAACCTTTCAAGAATAGCAAGCAGCCCTCACTTTGAACAATGCAAACATAACCTCACAATTCAGTTAAGGAAAAGGGCCAAATATGACAGACACTTCTTTACAGGTTTCTTAAAAGAAACACAAGCCTATCTGCCATTTAATGCTTGAGGGATGCCCTCTGACAGGTATCAAATGTTCCCAGCCGCACTGAAAACTCAATAGGGGCAATGGTTGAAGGGATACAGAGGTATTTATTTGCAAGATTGCTTATTTTAGGGAAGTTGTTTTATGCAATTTCCACCAGTGAAGTGGGTCTGTATCAGGGCTTGTGCCAGGGGACATAAGGTAAGCCGTTAGTTCAACTTTGAATTTGTCCTCTTGTGACTGGGGAAAAGATGGTGTGATTGCACAGTCTTCTTCAAAAACCTTGCTAATAACTTCTTTAGGCACAACTTCAGCTTCATCTTGTTGGTTTGTTGGTTGGTTGCTTGCTTGCCTGTACCTTAACAGCTGTGTCCTGCTGATTGGTGTTTTTTGAGCTCATCCTCCTTTGGGTGTAGAATGTTTTTAAAGAGATGGAACACAGGTTTGAGGTAAGACATGCTCATACACAATGGCAGGGTTAAAAGGAGAAAGTCACTGCTCTCCAAAAAGAACATGGCGGCCCTTCTGCAGTTTGCAAAAGATCACATGGACAACCCAGAAAGCTAATGGAAAAATGTTTTGTGGATTGATGAGACCAATATACAGTGGCAAGAAAAAGTATGTGAACCTTTTGGAATTTCATGGAATTTCATAAATTTGTCATGAAATGTGATCTGATCTTCATCCAAATCAAGGGTATTGACCAATATAATGCATTTAAAATAATTATAATTTTAAAAAAAAATCATGATCTTTCATGTCTTTATTGAGAACAACCAAAAAAACCTCATAGTGCTTGTGGAATAAGTATGTGAACCCTTGAGTTAATGACCTTAAAAAAGCTAAATGGAGTCAGGTTTTAGCACATCTGGAGTATTGTTAAGAAAATGAGTTTGTAGGTGTGGACTACAGCTACTTTGACTGATAAACCCTCAAACTTTTGGAGTTTGCTCTGCACAAGAAGCACATGCTTATGTGAGCCATGCCTCGCCAAAAAGAGCTTTCAGAGGATCTACGATCAACAATTGTTGACTTACATAAAGCTGGCAAGGGTTACAAAGTGACTTCAAAGACTTTAGAAATTCACCAGTCTACAGTTAGGCAAACATTCTACAAATGGAGACACTCTGGGACTATGTCTACTCTACCAAGAAGTGGGTGCCCTGTCAAAATGACACCAAGAGCACAACGAAGACTCATCAATGAAGTAAAGAAGCAACCCTGAATGACAGCCAAAGATTTGCAGGCATCATTGAACTGGCTAACATCTCTGTTCATGAGTCTACAATACGTAAAACATTGAACAAGCAGGGTATCTATGGCAGGGCACCAAGAAGGAAGCCACTGCTTACTAAAAAGAACATCGCTGCATGCCTGAAGTTTGCAAAAGAGCACATTGACACTTCACAGTGGTATTGACAAAATGTTTTGTGGACTGATGAAACTAAGATTGAACTATTTGGAAAAACCCCACAGCACTACATCTGGCGTAGAAAGGGTACGGCATATCATCATGAAAACTTCATCCCAACCGTAAAGTATGGTGGAGGAAACATCATGATTTTGGCCTGCTTTGCTGCATCAGGGCCTGGCCAGCTTGCAATCATTGAGGGGAAGATGAATTCCCAAGTATATTAGACGATTCTTCTGGATAATGTGAGAATGTCTGTACATCAGCTAAAACTGTGTAGAAGTTGGGTGATGCAACAGGATAAGGACCCAAAACACAGGAGCAAGTCCACAACAGAATGGCTTCAGAAAAACAAAATCCACCTTTTGGAGTGGCCAAGTCATCTGGGCCAGGGTGGCTGCCATCATTGATGGAACAATTAATTCAGAATTATATCAGCAAATTCTAAAGGAAAATGTCAGGACATCTGTACATGAACTAAATCTCAAGAGAAAGTGGGTCATGCAGCAAGACGATGACCCTAAGCACAGAAGTCGTTCTACCAAAGAGTGGTTAAAAAAAGAAAAAGTTAATGTTTCAGAATCTCCAAGTCAATGTCCTGACCTTAATCCAGTAGATATGTTGTGGAAGAACCTGAAGCAAGCAGTTCATGTGAGGAAACCCACCAACATCCCAGAGTTGAAGCTGTACTGTACTGAGGAATGTGGCTAAAATTCTTCCATGCTGATGTGCAAGACTGATCCGGAAACCTTTAGTTGCAGTTATTGCTGCACAAGGGGGTCGCACCATATGCTGCAAAGGTTCACATACTTTTGCCACTCAGATATGTAACAGGATCATTTTCCTCAAAAAAGAAATGACCAAGTATAATTTGTATAAAGTATATTTGTCTCATTTGTTTAATTGGGTTCTCTTTATCTAATTGAAAGGGTTCTCAAACTTTCAAGCACCACAGTAGTCTCCACCTGACAATGCATCAGTGCATAACTCTTGTAGTAGACTTACAACTTTATTCACTGACTCCAAGATATCTATGTTTTGCCACATACGTACTAGTTGCCGAGACTTCTTATCTGAACCCAGAACCCCTTGCTATGGATTTCTCCTGCTCCAAAATCCTGTGTATAATTTTTTTTTGTCTTGAACCCCACCTGGTCAGGGATTTAATAATGAGCCGATGAGCAGGAAGGCCAAGCTCAACATGAGCTGAAGCCAAATCTCTACTTCTCTTCCAGCTGAACAAAAAAGGCACTTACAACTTTCTTGCACACCCCAACTGCATGACAAACTCGTGGATCTTTCACACCATTTTCTGTTTTTTAAAAAAAGGAAAAACAGTTTAATGTAACAAATTATATTTCACATTTTATGACTATCATTTTGACCAAAAAACACCCACACCACACACTATTTTGCCAATGCATATGGGGGGGGGGACGACAAAACAAACAAACAAAAAAACAGCTCCCTCTCTCTCATGCACATACACAAAATTACTGAAGCTGTTTTATATTTAAATAGATGAAATAAGTTCCAATTCAGATGTGAAAATCCTTTTTTGCTGTAATATTCAGTGTTAAATAATACACATATGAACTACAACTTACCACTGGCATTGTGGAACCTATGTCCGAAGCACTGGAGATGATGCCACTCGTTCAGATTTAAAGCTTGATCATGCTACTTCCATTGTCAATAGTCGTCACACCGACTTGTCAGACTTCGCCAAGCTTCCAAGAAGCCAAAGCGTCTTTAAGCCATTGGCTTATTACTTCGCCAGTGTGGTCATCAGGGAAGTGGCACGTCTGGAGGCCAACAGTTTGCAGTGTCCAGTCTTCGCTGATGTGGTGAAACATTAGTTTAATGAAGGACTGAATGGTATGGCTGCTCCATAGGTCTGTCATGGTTGCATAAAACAGTGCTCTCTCCAACTTAACAGCAACTCTTTTCAAGTGTAGCAGTATACAGACAGAGCAATTGTATAGCAGGAGGTCTATGGGAGACGGTGTTTACCAAGTTACGAAGGCAGTGTGTTTCATTTCTATTGCTTGAAAATTGACAGTTTCAAATAAAATTAGCAATGTGTATATTTAAATATGTACAATCCCAATTATCATATTTGAAAATAATGTTGAAACATTAATGTGAATTAACCATGAAAATTGTCTAGCATTACTGGGGATGCTGGAATTATAAGTAGTATACATGTGGCGCAAGCTGACATCACATGCTAATGATATTCAAATAATTTCTTTTAACAAAGATTGTTGATTACAGTGAAGTACAGTGCCCTCCACCAATACTGACACCTGTACATGTACAGACATGTATTTCGCCTACTATATAGCAGGCAAGTACGTGGTCTCGGACGCAGCCATGCTCTCATTTGCCATCAAATGGTTGAGCACTTTCGTGTGTACATGTCCTGTCGCAAAATGCGGCAAAAACTCCCACGTCATTAATAGTGTGATTAAGATGAGTACATGTCTAATGAACATCAATAATGTTCATTAATAGGAATACTCCAAAATAGGAATACTCCACATGTCTTAAATCGATTTGTGTTTACTTCGAGTATGACTCTGTTGGTTGTAATGAAAACCTGCACCCACCCCGGCCCTTTCCGGATAAGATTGGACACCCCTGGTCTAGTGTATGAATTTTAGAAAGGTAACATCGTCTCAAATGGAGCACTAGTGTTTTTTTTTACTAACCGGAAGTATAAGCTGTTTTCCAGTTGATGGCACATGAAGTCAAATGCACGTAATGCGACGCCGCTAGCTTAAGCAGAATACCCAGAGTAAACGACAATAAATTTCTTCACTTTACTGTTTGTGCCAGCGTTACCTTTTATGTCCAACACGACCTCAGTCACCATCACATGGAAGAATAATCAAGTGACCGTGGGGGGAAAAAAAAAAGTGCAACCCATGTCTTCTAATAATAATAATAATAATAATAATAATAATAAAAGTTGCAGTTGCAACCCTAGTTGTGTGTGAAATTCATAGGACATCAGCAGTTTCTGAAATACTCAAACCAGCCCATCTGGCACCAACAACCATGGCACAGTTAAAGTCAGAGATTACACTTGCTTCAAGTAGTTCAAAACAGAAGTCATTAAACATATTGAAAACAAAATTGACAGACATTTTCTCTGATTTTGATTTCAGATTTAAAGACAGAAAATTAAACTACTGCAAAAGTACACAGACCCATCTGGCAGCAACAACCAAACCAGGATCAATGTCAATAAGATCACTTTTTTTTTTTTTTTTAAAACCCATTCTGATTGATGTGAAGCTCTCAACCTGTATCTGCATGATTTTATACATTGCACTGCTGCAACATGATTGGCTGACTGGAAAACTGCAAGAATAAGTAGGTTTTTATAATAAAGTGGTCACTGAATGTACATATAGAATAAACACAGATTATACTTGCACGTTTTTGACACAGAATTAGGCCCATAAATATCTGGACAACATATTGACAAAGTTTTGCTATTTTAGCAATCTACCACAGTATAGTGGAGTTAAAATTAAGTCTTTATATAAAAGGCTTTAATTTAAAAAGGTATTTTTGTGAACTTTACCACATATAAAAAGTGTTGCAATTCCTAAATTGTTCATCCAATTTGAATATAAATACCTTCAAATTAGATCTGAATGTCTGCACTTTTCATATTCATTATTTAATTTAACTCCAGTATACTGTGCTAGACAGCTAAAATACTAACTTCAATGTTGAAATATTTATGGACCTGCCTATAAGTGAGAGACATGCATATGCACATGTGTATGCACCGCTCAATCAGTCAACAGGATATAGAAGCACACTGTGTGCACAGTGTATCTGCATGTAGACATCTCACATACTTACACATAGGAATGGAAGAAATCTTCTGGCCTTTTCCAATAACTGTGTCATGGTGAAGGTGAAAGTGATCTTTATATTCTAAAAAAAGGTCCAAAGAATTTTCACAACTATATCTATTGATTACATATTGCATGTCATTATTGAGCTTGAAACAATTTCTATGTAAATCACTGTAACCATGCACTAACCTGATTGGTTCTCAGCATGCAGAAGGCAGGACTTAAAATCAATCTGCACAAGGAGAGCAGGACAAAGGTAGCTGAAGTCTTTAACAGAGAGTGTCATTTCTTGGGACATGCCATGTGTCTGCAGAATCATGGTGGCATTCTGGCACTGGCATAAAGAGAGTGAGCAGAAAGTAAGAAGCCATTACTTGTGATATCGTTGACCCTCAGATTTGCACTGGATCTTGGCATGGGCTTCTGAATTTCAACAGTTCCGATGTCTGTGTATATGAAAATGTGGCAGATGCAACCAAGGTGTAGTTTTGTATGCATTTGAAAGTTTTCGTGTGTTTGCACCTCTTGGCTGTTGTGAAGTATAGTATGACTTAGGGCTGCAACAACTAGTCAAATAAATCCATAAAATTTAATAATTTAATTCTTTCCCAGACAGAATGAAACTGTTTTTTTTTTTTTTTAATTATCAACTAGATAGGTAAAGTTTGTCATGACAAACTTTGATGTTAGCTTGAGAAAGCCAGTCTTTAAAATAGTTAACAGTTTGAAACCTGAATTAGGTCTATTTATATAAATAGATAGAATGCCAATACTTTTAGCATTGATTAGATAGATAACACAGACAAACAGATAGGGTGCCAATACTTGTAGGGGTGATTGAATAGATAGGTAGATAAATAGAGTTTTAGTGCTTGAAAGACAGGAGTGAGAAAGTGATACAGGTAGATATATGGGTAGACAAATATGGAGAGAGAGTTATACTTGAGTGATCACAGAGTCCCTGTTACAGGTACGTTGACAGAGTGAGAGGGAGAGAAGAGGGGCTTCAGGTGTTTGAGAGTTTTGACAGTTGCAGTTTGAAATCTGAATAGTCCATCAATGCAAGTCTAAGTTTTTTGTGATTTTTGATCATGTGTTATGGGAAAACCATGAGTCCAATCAGTTACAAAAAATAGAACATTCGAATTCTTGGTCTCCTCATTGAGTGTTTTCATATGTCACATGTCTATGTTGAGGTAGTTTTGTGATTCCACTTATTATTGGGGTGAATGTTACATCACTAAAATACACATAATGCATTTCTGCACACTGAGTTAAGGGTATTGCCATCCTCCATCATGCAATTCTCCTCACTGAGCCAATAGTTTTGATGTATGACATGGCTGCAGTAGTTTGTTGATTGGTTTATGTCCTTATGTCCTACTACTCATTTCTCAATGGGGTATTTTAATCTGAAAATTTTGCGAGTGGCAGACAAGTTCAAGTGTTGCATTGATGGATAAAATAAACAAAGGATAATTCAGAGAGTCAAATTAAATGTCACACCAACAATAAAATGTAAAAAATAAAATCTTGAAATGTTTTGATTCAATGTTAATATTATTGTTAAATATTAATAAAATAAAGTAACATGTATAGAAATGACTGTTTAATATACAGCCTATAATTGTTGTGGAGTGAGGGGGTCCTTGTGGATTGTGTGAAATATGCTATGGGTCCAAAGCTCTCAAAAGGTTGAGAACCACTTGTCTAGTGTATGAATTTTATAACGGTAATATCATCTCAAATAGAACACATTAGTTTTTTACTAACCTGAAAGTTTGCCCCCCTTCCGATTAACCTAAATAATCAGCCAACTAAACAATTATGAAAATAATCTTTAGACGCAGTGCTAATTTTATTTATTTATATATATATATATATATATATATATATATATATATATATATATATATATATATATATATATATATATATATACACGCACTTAGGGGGAGGCTAATGAATGAATTACACACCAAATTCTATATAATGTGTACTTCTTATATTGTGCCTAATTTTATTTTTTTTTTGACTACACTGAAATGCAAGAATATACTCCAGGTGATCCTTTTAATTCTTTCAGTGTTGCTTTCTACATTAATAGCATTATTTGTTTCTTTGATAATCTGCTGATTGATAGTCCATTGTATTTATTTTGCACCTGGAAAATATATATGCATAAGTGTCCTTGAACTCATTTTCAAATAGCTAAAGTACCCCATTATTGTGCCATTGTATTATCTTATTGACCACAAAAAAAATACATATTTGCATTATACACACCCCCTCCCAAACAAAACCATAATTTGGGTCTTCCCATAAGTATACGAATGCTATTGCTGTGACACTGATATAATTCAAATCATTACTTATTTAAAAATAGTATACTGTTTAAAATTAAAACTTTAAGGATTTAACTTTAAAGAAGTACTTGTTGCAGTGGCCAAATCACCAAATACCTTACATTTTGCAAAAATGCATACGTGCTTTAGCCAGTTTGCAAAAAGTGTGAATGGCTTAAAGATGTAAATACTGGCTCTCTTCTTCTTCTCTAAGATAAGCAGGTGTCAGAAACAGAAAGTTATGCAGTACCACTTTGTGTACAGGGTATTTCTGCTTTTCAATAAGCGCCATCTATTGTCAGGGAGTGAATTTGCACTTGCATTCAGCACATCATCCACAGTTATCGCATGGGTGTGAACCCAAAAAAAATGTGGCGAAAAACTCCCTGGTGTGAAATTATGTAATTTTCCAGATGTTTCCAGCCAGAACTCCAATATTCCAAATCGCAATACTTGTTTTCACAATAGTGTATCAATATTCCAACCTCTAGTATCGAAAGTTTTTTTTTAAATCATGTTTTAAATAGATTTAAAAATGACATTAAAATTTCATCAAATCCCTCTGTTTGTGTGTCAAATGAGCACCTCTGCTCCTGTAGATGTTGCTGACTTGCTGTCTGCAAAGCTAACAGATGCCAGTCATATACGTACGGCCAATGTATAAGGAGTAAGCGGGAGTGAGCATGGCGGAAAATAAGTGCACCTCCAGCTTTCAGCGCTGACGTGCACTTTGGTTTTAAAAATAACCCAGGGAGTAATGATTTAGATAAAAGAACTGCCGTTTGTAAGCTTTGCCAGGCTACAATAAAATATTCAAGAAACACAACCAACTTCGTTATCACTTAACAAGACAGCACGCGAAAGATGAAATTGCGGCACAGCAACCTTAGCGGAAACCTGTTGATTCAAGGCCAATTACACTAGATAATACCACCACCAAGCTTCCATCTACCTCAGCTCGTACAAAGAAGATAACGGAGTCAGTGGTGCATTTCATTTGTAAGGATTTGCAGCCATATAGTGTGGTTGAAAACCCCAGCTTCAGGCCTGCAATTGTATCCTTATTGTTCAGTGTTCACTTAAGAAGGGCCTAAAGTTACTCAGGACCGGTAAAGTTACTCACATTGGATACTTAAAATGTAATCATTTATGAGTTATCAAAATATAGTAGACACTTAAAAAAAAACTTTTGAGTTGACTACAGTGAGTCAGTTATTGTTTACAGCATAGTAGACCATACTGACTATTTCAGTTTTATAAATTATTTACTTAATGCACTTTATTTTTATATGACTTCTGTGGCATCTTCATTTTTAGTTAAAAGTGTTCAGTGACACAATATGCACTTCATACATTTCAGTATGTTCACTGTTCAGTGACACTGTGCAACGCAAATAAGAAGTATTGCAATACATCATTATATCTCATATCGTGACCCATGTATCGTATCGTGAGGCCCTAACGTGACGTCACTATACCGATAACACAATTCTCCTCATTGAGCAGAGTGTTTTGATAGGTCACATGATTATATTCTATGGGCTACCATTGATACCCTAGCCAGAAGAAGAGGAAAATGAATAATAATAATAATAATAATAATAATAATAATAATTTTTTTAAAAAAGGTAGAACAACAATAGGGTGCCTACACACCTTTGGTGCTTGGCTCCCTAATAATGTTGTTCTTTCAGCTGCTCCCATTAGGGGTCGCCACAGCAGATCATTTGTCCACATATTGGATTTGGCACAGGTTTTATGTCAGATGCACTTCCTGACACAACTCTCACATTTTATCCAGGCTTGGGACTGGCACTGAGTGCAACCCAGTGGCTGGATTCGGTGGTTGGCCCCGGAATAATAAGCTTATAAAACAGAAGAGTATGTTGCCTTTGTCAAGCCTACATACTTAGTTGAACTGTGTTATGAAACATGCTGTAGCACACTGTCACTTCAGTTAGACTGAAAACAAATTTGACGGAAATAGAGGAGCATGTTACAACAGAACAAATCACTCTAAAGGAACTCTTCACATTACACTACACGGTTGGCCTTGATGTACCTTCTTTCCATGTGAATAATATTTCAATCTGTAATCATTCATTTATGGTCAATGTAGAGCTGCACAATTAATCGAATATCGATTGCGATTAAATGAACATGATCGACTGCGATATTAACATTTAAAGTTCGTCCTCTGCTCATAGAAAACTCTGGTGCAGATCAAATCAAGCGCTTCCTAAACTTACAGCCAATCACATAGAGCGGCGCAGGGATGACGTCATTTTGTAATGCCAAAACCCGGAAATGGAATCAGCATTTTAGCGTTCGAGCAGCCAGTTTCACGGCAAGCTCCAGCGATAGCACGAGGGGAAATCATAATGCTAAACAGCGCCGAACAGGAAAAAACTTTGCAGATAAATTCAGGGCTCTACAGTGCGACCATTTCACTCGCATTTTCAACTGAAAAGTACTTTGTGCGACTGTGAATAAATATTCACACCGGTGCAAGTGACCTGTTCGGAGTTGTGTAATACAATCAGAATATAAACTATAGGAAGTCCAAAATGGATCAACAAATATAGATAAAAAAAAATAGATATTATAACTTCATAAAAAATAAATAAAATGAGAAAGGAAATAATGTTTAATAACTATGGATTTCATTTAATATCAATTTGACATTAAGCCTAGTTCACTATTTCCTCAGAAAGCTATTAGCCTTTTTCTAATATGGATCATGCTGGTGTTAGTCTACTTTTAATTAGGACTCTATTGTTTAAGATATTCAAAAATAAATATTTTATGCTTGTTTACTTATCAATTAACCAACAGTATTTCTCATTGCTATTATTTTAATTCAATTAACAGTGACCATGAACAGAGAGCTTACATTTAACTGTTTATGACAGACTTCCTGATTAAAGTTTAAATAAAAAAAACGATTGGCATATGGATCTGTATCGTCTATAAAAATCCTGATCGGAGCATCAGTAATGAAAACCATTAAACTAAAGCGGTTTGCATCTGACGGGTAAATGAACTCACCCAATCATGTCCTATGAGATTATTCAGATATATACACAATATACACAGAGCGGGTTGAGAACTGACTTCAGCCCAGAACCATGACAGTGGAAAATGTCTAAGAGTGTAGCTTTAAATATATTTACGAGGAGCAGAATTCAAACACTGAATATTGATTTTTATTGTATTTGTTTACAAGGTGGAACAGGTTAATGGTTGTCTTTTTGCATACAGTCTTTAAAGTTAATTGAAAATATTAAATTTAGTTTATCAGAAGGTAAATTAATTTGTCATGGATCACACTATGTTCCTAAATTCTGTCATAATTTTCCAGCTCAAGTTCTCATGCCTATGTGTGTTATATTGTGGCACATTAATGTTACCATCTCTAAAATAATAATAAAAACTTCAACTGTACTCCCGAATTGTATTCATTTGGTTGCATATTGTTATATTTGATGCATATTTTCATTTGGTTGATGGCATTTTTCTTTTTACTCATCCTATATTTTGGGTACAATTTTATTTAGATTTTGCTTCTACGAGATGATGCACTTTAAGGATCAGTCTAATTTGATGCAAAGATTTGTACATTAGCAGGAATGTAGCAAAACAAGGAGCTGAAAGCAGCAGTCTGTTTATTTAAATGTGAAAGTGCAATAAAAATATGTTGTCCCTAAAATCAATGAACAATCATGATAAATAATCGAGAACTCAATATTGATCAAAATAATCAGGATTATCATTTTGGCCATAATTGTGCAGCCCTAGGTCAATGTTAGAAAAGGTAGAAGCACAATGTTCTGTAATAATATTAGTTGATTGAAATGCTGCAAATAAATATTTAAAAATAATATATTTGGTATTTACCTCTTGACTGAAGTTATAGCTTAATGGACTATCCTTGTCATGATGATTGTGGTTGTCCAGGTTGTGTGTGGATGTGTTCTCAGAATAGTAGGTGACATTTAAGTGTGTTGTATTGGGCTGGGTAGAGTCTGAATCCATGAGGTAATCTGCACTGCGTTCTGTCCATCGTGATTTGGTGACATAAGATGGTGTGGTCAGGATGGCAGTGGCATCAGAATCTCTTTTTAGGTAGAGGTTGTGGTGAATATCCGATTGGCTCTTCTTCATGGAAATAGAGTCTGGATGCACACTGGAGGTTGAATCACTCTTCTCCACACTGGAACTATCGACATCCTTCTTGCTACCAACAGAATTTGTGTGTGTGGCATGTTTGTGTGCATGTGTTAGTGAGTGTTCATGCGAATGTGTGTGGTCATGTTGGTTTCCATGGTGTTGCACTGTAACTCTCCTGACGCGGTCTACTCCCAATCCCTCAAGCAGCCTTCGCAGACCAGACAATGAGATGGTTCCATTCTCACCATACTTCAGGAAAAGTGCATGCAGATGCTGCTGCTGTGTTCTTTCTGCTAAGAGGCTGTCTGTCTCCACCGCAAGAGGGTCGCAATCACCATTCACACCCAGCAAGTAGGCCCTGTGCAGCAGCAGAGCCATCACTATCAGAGACCGTATCCACAGTGCCATCAGTGGAACAGTGATCTTTGCTGCAAACATTAGCAAGCAAATAGAAGTTACAACTTTATCAAGTTTTTTACTTTGATAAACTTTTAATTTTGGTGGCTACACTAAATTGTCCCTAGGAAGGAACAAGCAGGTGATTTTACATGTGCATGGTGCCCTTTGATAGACAGGAGTACTCCAGTGTCCCAGATAAGCTCCAAATTCACCACAACCCTGACCAGGTTAAAGCAATTACTAAAGAGGAGCATTGAAAAAAACTCAACTCATTTACATTCTCAGGACTTAAGGATCTTTTGGAATTAAAGTCATATATTAACAAACATCTAATATCTTCAACTGGTTATACCCCTTTGTTTGCACGAGTTTTATTAGAAAAATCCAATTTCTCTCGATAACTTGCGTACTACGATGCAATTTTACGCCCGATATACCAATTACTTAAGTGGACTGCAGTAGACTGAATTCGTATACATACAGAAATACTTACACACGCTATACAATTAACAAAATAGTTTTACTTCCTACTTAACAGTGTTTGGTTAACGTAAAGGGTTACAGCATGAGTTGTCAAGACCCATTTTAACAAATAATGCATTGATTTTTTTTATTCATGAAATGTGAAAATGGTCGACTATTGAGGTGAATCACGAGTTCAATATGAATATAAAAGAAGAATGTAAACAAGCGTTAATAGAGGTTAGACAATAAACGCCATATGTCGAGCGTTTCTGTTGTGATTTAGCACTATAACCGAGAGCAGCACATTTTCACCATGTATAACACCGTTCAGCAGCTCCGTTTAAATATTAGCAATAATATAAGTAGAATGTACTTTTAAACCCACTTTATTTCCTAAAATTAAATGGTGTCTGAAACAAAACGCGAGGATAGCAAAACAACAGTGCGCGTCGTTCCCCGGATGCGGCCTGGTCAGTGTTTTCCACCGCGCTTCTTCCTCCTTTTGTTTAATAAATTGATCAGTGTAGTAACAGACCCTCACGCCACTGACCTGAACAGGAGCCACTCAGTGAGATGTAAGAGAAAGAAAGCGCCTTTTCAGCTCAACTGCTAATTAGACGTTATTAAAGCTTAGCTCGCGCCTCTTACTGAACTAATCCACTCAGACGTCATGGATACACTTCGCATTGGTGAAATAAGACACGTGGTGCATTCAATTTACCCTGGAACTGGGAAGTCAGAGCTGCCAATGACGTAATTCTCGACCAAGTCGGACCGATCGTATTTAAGAGGTGAACGCACATAAACGCTCCACAAAGTCGTAATTACGAGTGGAAAACTCGGGATTTCCTTTGAGCTCCTAGTTTCCGAGTTGGGTGCGTGTCAGTAAGAAAACAGCAGGTTTGCATCAGAAATCGT